>NW_024070198.1:23185472-23334639 GCF_014754425.2 Oryx dammah | reverse complement strand
GGCGGGGCGGGCCGATCGCGCCCGGAGGGGAGGCCGGGCAGGCGGGGGCCCCCGCGGGCTGGCGCGGCGCGCAGTGCGTGCGGCTGCGGAGCGCGCGGCTCGCCGGCAGCGGGAATCACATGAGCACCGGCCTGCGAGTGCCCTGCAGCCGCAGCGCAGCAGCCTCGCGCCCCCTCACGACCCTAACCATGTCTGTGTGTTGTTGCTTCTTTTTCAGAGACTACGGCAGTTCCAAGAGGAAATCAGGTAAGGGAGCCTCCGGTCGTTCTTCCCTCCAACCTTCCCTCCCGCTACGTGCACGCGCCTCTCTGACCCTGCGGGGGACTTTCTGGGGGGCTTGTCCTCGCCCGTCTGCCCCGCGGTCCTGCTCCCTTTCTGTTGCCCGCATCCCCAGCTCCTGCCCCCTAAGACCGCTGGCACTCGCACCCTCTCCTCCCTCCGCGTCCCTCGGGTTCTCCCCGGTGCTGATGGGAGTGGGTGCATGGAGAGTGGGGGACCTAAGCCCCCTAGATCCGCGCTACGTGTGCAGCCGGATCCTCCTCCTGGGGCTGCGGGGCCGACTGCTGGGCACTGCTGAGATTTCTCCCTGGGTCCTTACCGCGGTGCGGCAGCCACGGAAGGGTTAATAGAGATGCTGGGTTTTCCCCGTGAGAAGGTGAGATCCGGAAGCAGGGCGTTGGAGGGTGTTGGGGGGGGGGGCGGGGATCGTGCCCGAGTGACTGTGAGTTTCTAATGCCTGAGGAGCAGCCTTGCCCTTCCTCCCCGGACTGTGAGCGCCTGGTCCACGCTGCGGGGGTGGGGCCTCTGCGCGGTGGCCCTCGGAGACCGGGTGGTAGGGCACTGACCTGCCCCGGCATTGGCCCCGCAGGTGCCAGGGCTCACCCCGAGTTTGCGAAGGGGGTGGGGACAGGGAGCGGCGGGGCAAGTCCTTGGGCGCTGTGTGTGCTGGGCGCTGTCCGCTGGGGTCAGAATTCTCGCGGGGGGGTGGGGGGAGGAACTGGGCAAATGCCTGCACGTGGGCGGGGTGCAGTTAATTGGGGGAGGGTGGTCCCTTGTATTTAGGGATGAGTGTGTACTGGGAGTTGCCGGGGAGGGAAGGGATTGGAACGATCTGTGTTATTCCTACTTATGGGGGTGGTGAGTTGTGGGGGTGGACAGCCGAGGAGGGCGGTTCTGGCCCTTGCGGGTGTAGGAAGTATGGAAGAATAGGTGGCTCACAGTAGCGGCTCACCTTGTGGGCAGGTACTTGTGTCCAGGTGCTTTGAACCCTGGATCAGTGGAGGAATATGCCTGTGTGTGAAAGATGGGCTGTGAATTGGGGTAGCTGTGATTGCATGGTGTGTTTCTGAATGTGGCTTCCTATGTTTTGTGTGTTTCAGTGTTTGCTTGTATGTTAATTGGGATGAGGAAAGATGTGTCCTATATAGGGGGTGTGTGGGGGGGTTGTGTGCGCTTGACATGTGTTCACTTGTTTAGGTGTGTGTGCCAGTGTGTTGGCATGTAGCCATGTGTTGGCATGTAGCCATTTGTGGGTTGGCCTGTGTGCTTGTGTCCAGCTGTGGGATTATGTGCTTGTGTCCAGCTGTGGGCAGGGGTGTTTCAGGTGTGCACACCGCTGTCCGGCGGGGCATTTCCTCCATGAACAGGAGGCTGAGGCTGCCTCATGAACGTGAACTGCAACATCTTCTCCCTGGTCCCTTGTAGCCAGAGCCCCAGGTCGGGGAGCTGGGAAGGAGGGGCAAGCCTGGGAGCAGCGCTAGTGGTAAAGAGCCCGCCTCCCAGTGCAGGAGACTTAAGAGACACTGGTTCGATCCCTAAGTTAGGAAGATCCCGTGGAGGAGGGCATGGCAACCCATTCCAGTATTCATGCCTGGAGAATCCCATGGACAGAGAAGGCTGGAGGGCTAACAGTCCCTAGGGTCTCAAAGAGTCGGACATGACCAAAGTGACTTAGCACACAGGTACACCCCCTCCTCCCCAAGAAACTTGCCCCGAACCTCAGAGATGCAGTGACTGGTCGAGCCTGGGCTGAGATTCTGGCACCAGTTTCATGACCTCTCTGCCTCAGTTTCCTCATTCCTTAAAAAAACAGGGATAATGATGCTCTCTGTCTCACATGTAGAAGATTCAAGAAGTTAATGCGGTAAAGTCCCTAGGAGACAATAACCACTGGAGAAGTGTGACTTATTGTCTTCATCACTTTCTGAAGCCCTGGGACCCCCTGGTGAGTCCCTTCTCTACTCTCAGCCTCAGTTTCCTCCTCCGTAGAGTTGTGGACTGGACCAGATAGCCTCCCAGGTGCTTTGCCCTCAATCTCTGAGCCTCAGAGTCTGTGCTGCGTCCTAAGCAAGGCAGGGCCCCACCCAGGGAAAGCTTCCCCGGTTTCTCTGCCTTCCACTCTCAGGCCAGGAAAAGGATGGATGGAGAAATTTAATTTATGCTGCTGTGCTTATCATAATGGCCACTTACTGTCATGGTTAAAGGAGTCAGCTCTGGAGCCAGATGGCAGGAGTTTAGAGTCTGGCTGTTCAGACCTTGGGCATTCCTCCTACCCTCTCTGTGCCTGTCTTCCTTTCTGTAAACTAGGAATACTATTCTTACCACCTTGTAGAGTTAATTTTCTGTGTCAACTTGACTGGGCTGCAGTGCCCAGATATTTTGTCAAGCATTATTCTAGATGTTTCTGTGAAGATGTTTTTTGAATGAGATTAACTTTTAAATCAGTGGACCTTGAGTAAAGCAGATTACCCTCCCTAATGTGGGTTGGTCTCATCCGATCAGTTGAAGGCCTTAAGGGAAAGACCAACCTCCCCCAAGAGAAGGAATTCTGCCAGCACCTTTGGACTTGAACTACAGCTCTTCCTTGAGTCTCCAGCCTATATGCCTACCCCCAGCAGATTGTGGGCTCATCAAGGCCCCACAGTCACATGAGCCAATTCCTCCCTCTCTTCTTTCTCTCTCTTTCTCTATCAATATTCTGTTTTATTTATCTGGAGAATCCTGACTAATACACAAATCATGGTTATAATGAAAATTACATAAACTTCTATATATAAGTCTGCCTAGAACACTGCCTGCACCCTGGATAGTTCTCCTGAAGTGCAAGCTACTGTTATTATTTAGTGAGCACCTAGTATGTACTGGTGGGCCACAGTCCATGGGGTCGCGAAGAGTCGGACGTGACTGAGTGATTTCACTTTCACTTTTCACTTTCATGCATTGGAGAAGGAAATGGCAACCCACTCCAGTGTTCTTGCCTGGAGAATCCCAGGGATGGCAGAGCCTGGTGGGCTGCCGTCTGTGGGGTCGCACAGAGTCGGACACGACTGAAGCGACCTAGCAGCAGCAGCAGCAGTATATACTGGAGGACTTCCCTGGTGGCTCAGACGGTAAAGCGTCTGCCTACAATGCAGGAGACCCAGGTTCGATCCCTGGGTCAGGAAGATCCTCTGGTGAAGGAATTGGCAACCCAATCCAGTACTCTTGCCTGGAAAATCCCATGGACAGAGGAGTGTGGCAGGCTACAGTCCATGGGGTCGCAAAGAGTCAGGCACGACTGAGCAACTTCCCTTTCACTATGTACCGGCTACTTTATATATCTATTTCTTTATTTCCTACTCAGAGCCAAGTTGCATGGTGGCTCATGGGATTCCTGTTTCACAAATGAGAAGCTAAGTCTCCAAGGGTGGCTGCCTGGAGTCTGTGGCAAAGTGGGGGTCTGAGTTCATGCTTGGTGTTCCACTCTGCTCTGTGATGAAGCTCACGAAGCTTCCCGGGGTGACTCCAGTCAGGGATGTTTGCATAAAAAACACAAATGCTTGTTGCCTGGCCACTGCTTGTTGCCTGGCCACCTCTTGTCACACTGTAGTCCCCAAAGCCCCGGCTCATCCTCTGAGAATCTCCTGGAGGGATCTCCTGTGGAGTGCAGAGCCAGGACTACGAGGCAGACCTGGGTGAACAGGAAGAAAGTGCTCAGACAGATGGCAGCCTCACAGAGGAGGCAGGACTGGAGACTTTGATACCCAGAAGACAGTGTAGCCTCAAATTCATCTCCACTCCTTCCCGCCATGGAACCTGCTCCTTCTCGAACCTTCCTCCTCCCACCACCCACCCTGTTGCTCAAGCCCAGCATCAAGAAGTCATCCCTGACTCCTTCCTTCCTCTCACCTGCCCACCTGACCTCCACACCCATCCCCTTCTCCCACCTCCACCATCACATCTGTTAGAAGCCCTCTTCATCCCTCAGAGGACCTCGGCTTCCTCCTCAGCCTGTCTACTCCCACCGTTGCCCCTGCACACCTTTCTCCATGCCAAAGAGTGAACTCCTCCAAATATGGGTCAAATAAGGTGCCTTTCTGAACCCCTGATCCCGGAGATCCGTGTGTGCTCTGGCCCCTGCCTACCATCCCACCCCGGGCTCCACCCTTGCCCCTGACCCTGCCCCTGCCCCCTCCTTCCCACCCAGCACTCTCACACCTGTCACCTTCCATTCCTGAAATGCAGCAGGCTCATTTCTTCACATGGTCTGTGCACTTGCGGTTTCCCCTGGCCTTAATGCTGTTCCCTATTCTTGCACATGGCTGGCCCCTTAAGATTTCTGCTCAAAGAAGCTGCCCCATGCTCCACTATCTAGCTGCCTGCCTCAGGTCACCCTGCTTCTTCCCTGTATGTCACTGACCACACTCTCGTTACCTTGTGGGTTTTCTTGTGTTATCTGTGTCCCACCACCTTGAAAGCAGAGACCTTGCTGCAGGGCCTGCACGGGTAGCAGGAATCCCTGGTGCTGGTTGAATGGCAGGTGGATGGAAGAAGGCCTGGGTGCATGAATGACACTGCAGGTCAGGAAGGAGAGTTGCTGCGGCCTCAAGTCAGGGATGTTGTCTGGAAAGAGGAGTTTTGGTGATTAGGGGTGGAGAGCCGGGCCTTTGCCAAGTCAAGACACAGCACTTGCACACAGGTGGGGGAGCAGGACCCAGCACTGCAGGAGACCAGCTACTGCAGCTGCCCTTATTGAGCACCAGCTGTATGCCAGTGAAGTGTTGAGGTGATTGGAATGTGCCCTTCTGCCCTTGAGGGGTTCACAGTCTGCTCTGAGTGATGAACTGTGCAGGCAACAATGTACTGTTGGACAGGGAAGCAAGGAAGTGGCGTGGTTACCCAAGGAGGAGCCATCCAGGCCAAGGGCACAGCCAGTGCAAAGGCCCAGAGGTAGGAGCGTGCTGCTCTGCCTGCTCAAGTCATGGCCGGGAGGCCTGTGGCTGGGGGGAGTGGAGGGGAGGTCAAGGTGTTAGGGGGGAGAGCAGAGATGTGGGAGTGGGGCAACAGCTCAGACCTCATCAGACCTTCTAAGGGTTTCGGCCTTCACGGTGAGAAAGATGAAGAGCCACTGAGGCATTCTGAGGAGAGGGGACATGATCTGCCTTAGCTTTCGGAACGGTTCTTTGTGACCAGTGAGTAGAGATGGTCAAGGGGAGGAGACCGGCAATGAGGGGGCAAGGACAGCAGCAGAGGGCAGCGTGGGCCGGGGGGATAGCTTATGTCACATTGCCTGGGCTCCCATTCGCAGCCCCGTGACCTTGGGCAGATCTCTTCACCAGAGCTCCATGCCCTCACCTCTTCTGTTGTATTGGCCAGATTCAACTGGAGAAGCCAGACCCATAGGAGCTACTGTATATTACATTTCATGCAAGGAACTGGCTTATGCAATTGTGGGCCAGTCAGGCAAGTCTGAAACCCAAGAGCAGGCTGCGGTTGCAGTCCACAGGTGAGATTTCTTCTGCAGTAACACCTCAGTTCTGCCCATTAAAGCATTTCAGCTGAGGGACCCAGGGCCCCTCAGAGTATCAAGTGTAACAGGTGAAAGCCAGCTAATGTTGAACCTGATCACCCCTGCATAATACCTCCCGAGCAATTCCTGCATGAGTGTGTGGTTGGATAACTGGGGATCGTAGCCTAGCCCGAGTGATGGGCACGCCCTTGAAAATAGAGTAGCAGCCACCTGCAGGAAAGTGCAGTTTCGAGGGCGTGATGCAGTTAGAGGGCTTTGTGCCGTGCCCAGCAGTAGGCTGGGCCAGTCGGTGATTGGCCTCCCCCAGGTGAGCACTGCTGCAGGAGACCCCCATCCCCCAAGCCCCCCACCCACCCACCCAGAGCAGGGCATTCTCTTCAGACCTGAAGAGATGGGCTGGGGCAACTTACTTCTGGTAAGTTGCATGGCTCCAGTTCCGGTGGCTAGGAAATTCCACCAGGGGGCGCAGGCGTCCACGGATCCTCTGGGATCATCCTGGCCCTGGGATTGTGTCTGAGGTCGCATCCCACCCAGGAGTCCTGTGATGAGCTGCTGCTCATTTAAATTCAAATGTGGTTGCTCAAGTGTGTTGCAAGTTTGTTCTTTTAGGTCAGTGTTGATGCTCCTCGTGAAATCCTGTTTACTTTATGCTTTTCCTTGGAAACTTGGGGAGCTCACCCGCTTCCATTTTAGTACCATACAGGTTGCATCATTGGATGGAGTTCATGAGATCAGGATTATTGTAGTCTGACGACAGAGAAGCGTGTCACCTGGAGTTCAGAATTTCTGTTTTGGTGTCAGGCAGCTCCTACCCTGCCATGTGTTTGCTCTGTGACTGGCAAGCTGCTTGACCTCTGACTCATGCCTTCATATGGAAAACAGGGGTAAAAATAGTGCCTGCCTCTATGAATGGTAAGGATTGAATTAGCAGGGGGTGGCGCATAGCATGCTCCCAATGATAGCAGCTGTCATTATTATTCTTTTAATTATTGATAGGTTCAGAAAGGAAGGGGATTTGAGAGTTAAAAAGGACCTGGCTTGAAGCATAATTTTCATTCTGTGAGCCGAGGCTCTGGCCTCATAGGAGACAGAACTTAGTCTCAGAATATTCTGTAGAGTTAAGACAGACTCTGGAGCCGGAACACCTAGTTCTGTGTCCCAGCTCTGCCAGCCATGTGGTCTTGGGCAAGTCCTTAACTTCCCTGTGCCTCAGTTTGCTCATCTATGAAATGAGTATAATGATAGCACTTCAACAGGTTGTCTGAGGCTTGAATAGGAGTTAATACATGGAAAGTGTCTGGTCCAAGAGACACCAAGGGTTAAGCCATTTCTGAATAGGAGCAGCTCTTAAGCAGGAGGGACTACTGACTTTGGGATTACGTCCTGCAGGAGAGACTCCTTTCAAAGTGGGAAGGCTGTGTGTGCAGCATCTCATAGTTGCCAGCCAGCCCCCGATAACCTGGGCAGGTGGTCTTATCCCCATTTTATAGACCAGGGGAGGTAGGTCCAGGTCACCAAGGTCACCTAGCCAAGTAGCCAGGATTCAAATCTGGTTCTTCTGATTCAAACCTCTTTCCACTGACGTCTGTTCCTTCCTGAGATCCGAGGGATCCACAGAGAGCAGGACTGGGCTCCGGAGACTGCTGGCAGGAGTTCCACAGACTGGGAGAGGGCCTGCCCCAAGAGAGCCCCCAACCCCACTGCAGTATCCATAGAGGGGACCCATTGGGCACAAAAGATTCTTCATGAGGTAAAGGGTCCCTTTGCAGGCTGTGACTAGTATCCTTTCATTTCTCTTTGTATGAATTTGGTCTTTAATAAGGTATATTTGGCTTAAAGCAAAACCTGCCTGTAGGTTCTGACTACTATAAAAAAACAGTCTGCTCTCCTTTGACAGAGGAAGTGACTAAGAGAGGGGCCGCTGCCTTCCCAAGGGGAGGGGCAGGCAGAACCTGGCTTCCTGCTCATGGCACTCCCACCAAATCCTGGAATGTGGCAGGGGAGTGAGGAGGGCCAGGGTGAAGCAGAGAAAGCAGGTCTGTAAAAGCCTCTGGTGCCTCTTCTTCCCCTGGGACGAATGCACCCCCACCCAACCCCAGGACGCAGAGCAGGGCCAGCCTCTCTCAGACCCTGGCCCACCCTGCTTACCAGCCGCAAAGGGAGAGGGGCAGAAACAAAGCAGATGACAGCAGCTTTCAGTCCTCCCCTGGAGGCTTTCATTTCTTTTAAGTGATTACCGGTTCCTGGCCTCATGGAGGTCACAGCTCAACTGTGAAAGCAGGATGTGCTCGGGGATTCATTGATGAATGAGGGCCAGGATGGGTTGTGATGCATGGGAGTCAAACAGAAGGGGCTGGGGTGGGGTGGGGGGGGCACCAGCGAAGAGGGGAGGGGCTGGAGATGTTTGCTGGAGGATGGAAGGGGTGGGTATGAGCAGAGAGGGGACCAGATAGATACTCCTGTTAGAAGAGCTGGGTCTGAGCAAGGACTCTGAGTCTGGGATGTGTTTGAGAAGTTTGAGGGAAGAAGAGGTTGTCTAGCCTGGCAGACATGAAGGGCTAGGAAAGAGGGGGAGGGCAGGAGATGCGTCTGGAAAGGTAACCTGGGAGAGTATATCAGCAACCTTTTCCAAAGCTTTCTTTTCTGCCCAAGCCATCCATCCTCAGGGAGAAAGGCCCAGGCTGCTTGGAGAACACGGCCAAGACATTCCTGGCACCCTCCGACGGCCTGTTCCAAGAGTGAACGTGTCTCGTGAAGGCATTGCCTTCTGGCGCATCTCACCCGGGCTGGTGTTTTTAAATAATTTTTATTTGTGTGGCTCTGGGTCCCCAGCCTGATGTCACCCCTGAAGTTCAAAGCCAACTAATTGGGAATGAAGGAGGCTGATTGGTTTGGCAGTTCCACCACCAGCCTATGTGGCAGTGATGTGATGGAGAAAGTGTGTGTCTGGCCACAGGCAGTGTGGTCCCACTGCCCTACCGGCCTGGACACACGGAGCAGGGGTGGGGGAGGGGAGGGCTCCCCGAACCCTAGGAGGACATATCTCACACCTGGGAAGTGAGGCAGCTAGCGGGTGGGTAGCCTTGATCCCCTCCATCCTGCTTGCTCGGCTTCTTTCTGCCCCTCAGTCCTGTCAGCTGACTTCTCCTGCTGGGGTGATGGGAAGATGGTCTGGAAGGGGACAGCATGTGCTAAGGCCCAGGGGTGTTGCTGAGAGTCCTGAGCCTGCTTGTTGAAGCACAGATTCTCAGACCCAGATCTACCATTGAATAAGCAGCTCTGGGGATGGCACCCAGAAACACCAGCCAGCTTTGATGGGCTCCCCAGGTATACCCCAAGATCCAGGCTGGGTTCAATTTGGGATGGGTCATCCATATGGGTTGATGGCCATATTCAGGGTAGGCAGAGAGTGAGAGGGCAGAAGGCTTGGACCCCCAGGGTGGACTGTGACTCAATGGGGCTGCTCCTGGAGGGTGCATTTGGTCATGTCCCTGGGGTGAGGGGCGGGGGCAGTCAAGAGGACAGTTTTGTTTCCACCAGGTCTTCTTCTTCAGGGGAAGAGACGCCTACATTGTGGTCCAGCAAATCCCCGCTTGGGCTTTTTGGTTTATAAACATGTGACAAAAGAGGCAACATTTCCAGTAACGACAAAGCCAGTGGAAAAACAAAGATTCGGGGGAAATGTGCATTACTTATTGTGTTAGCACCTTTTTCTGCTCTGAACTTTACTTTGTTTAGAAACAGAAATGTGGCGTGTGTAACTCAGTTGGATCGTGACATTTTTATAATTGGTCAGTCCTGAAATGTGGCGGCAAAGAAAAATTTTCCAGCGTTTCAGCGAAACTTAGACTTTTGTGAGGGAAAAAAAAAGTGTTTTTCCCCAACTCTTTCTGCTTTGCCCCCTGGATCTTGTCATCGACACATGTGACCCAAGCAGCTGGTAAGAAGATGGATTTTGTTAACATTAGAACTGGATTCTTGTACCAGGGAAACCAAGCCATGTCAAAAATTCCCTCCACTTCCCCGTGCTCATCCTCTTCAAGATGCTTCCTCCTGATGTTGCATTTGGCTAGTGGATACAGTGGTGTAGGAAAAGCCCCCCACAGGTGTCTGCCTTTCCTGTTATCCAGGGTCTCCCCCTTGGCCCTGGGCCACCTTAGGCTCCCTGAGTGTTGGATCAGTGTGTCAGGGTTGGGTGCATAACTGTTCCAGGCAGGAGGGTGAGGTCCTTGCAACGCTGTGATGACAGCTAGTGGAGCCAAATTAAGACTGTCTCTGTTGGCATCAGCTCCCCTGGGGAGATCTTGCAAACAGGGCAGATTTTAACATCCTTTGTCCCGGATCCGTCCGGGTCAGGCAGTTTCTCCTTGTCTGCCTCCTGGTCCGCATGGTCTGGCCACACACCGTCCCTGCCTAGAACCCAGTGGCCCTGGGAGCCCTCTGTCAGGTGCTCACTGGCATTTGGTCACAGGGTTCTGAGTAAGAGGGCCCCTTCCTCAACTTCTTCAGTGACCTCGGCTGCCCTCTCTGCTCTAAGCCCAGGGCTCCGCTGACACTCATGGCAGCTCTGCCAGAGGTGGGGGTGGGGGAACCCTCAAGGGCTAGCTAGATTGATAAGAAGTGAGTTTCTCGATGGATGCTGGTATCAGGCTCCCTAGGATGAGGCGTTCCTGCCAGACCTCGAGCTGACTCCCTGGCACTGGCTGTGGCTTTCATGTAGATTTTGTCCAGTGAACATCCCAGGATCCCCTCTGTGCCAGGCCCTGTGGTCCAAGCCCAGGGATATTGAGGTGGGCGTCCTGAGGTCTGGGTCTCAGTTGGGTCGGGGAGGTGGGATGCAGCAGTTACAGTGTGATGTCCAAGTGCTATGATGGGGGGCAGAGTGATAGAGCCTCCCACGGGGAGGCATAGATCTGCTTGGGGGTTGGGTGCCGAGTGAGGCTTCCACCCCTGGTTCCCTGAGGTTTTCAATGAGTCAGCCTGGAGGAGAGGGAGAGCAGCCTGCAGAGGCATCTGGGCAGGCTCAGCACTGGCTGTGAGAGCGCTCCACGTCCTCGCCACTGGACTGGGGCGCGTCCTCCGTGTCCTCCGTGTCCCCCGATACCTTCTGGGTGGTGCTGTTTCAGAGATACCACTGCAGATGGTCACTCATTCACTAAAGTTGTTGAAGCTAAAAAAAGTTCTGATTTATAAAATAATAAATGTGCCTGAGTTGGAGAGAACTTGCCCCAAAGACCAAAGGCCCCTCTGACCTGTTCCTTATTGTTAGCAGGACTGTGGCTTCCAGTGGTCTCCTGGGGGCAACGTGCCCTATTTCCATACGATTCCAGGGCCACAACCCACCCAGCCAGGTGCCCAGCACTAGGAAGGGCTCATTAAATCCCTGACTGACAGATGGGTCTCTGTTGGGGAGGGAATCTTCATCTACTGGGTCTCGCAGCTGATGGTTGGCCTGGATTGACAGGGACAAAGAAAGAGCAGGCCTTTCAAGTCACAGGTGAAGACCAGGGGGACCCTGAGAAGTGGCCCACCTTCCCACACTTGCGCAGTGAGCCACTCCAGGGCTCTCTGAGCACTGGTCTCCTCCCTGGCTTTCCCTCGGAGTCCCAGAGCTGTGGTGCCAAAGAGTTAACTTCATGCTCCCCCAGAGAGCTTGCACACTCCTGACCCTCCCAGCTGCGGCCTCCTGGGCACAGCTCAGTCACGTGAGAGCCAGATGTGGGGATTTCCCAAACTATGTGTGTGTGCGCGCGTGTGTGTGTGTGTGTGTGTATGAGAAAGAGAAAGCATGCATGCATTCGCGTGCACACACATAGCCTTCTCTGTTTACGTGGCATCTGAAAGCTCGGGGGATTGGTCCAGACCCACGCAGAGCAGGAGCGGGATAGGGGTGAGGAGAGGCCTAAGGCTGCAGGCACACACCGTGGGAGGCTGTGCCGAGCTCTGCTGAGCCCTGCTCCCACCAGACATCATAGATAAGCCAGTTGTTTTTGCTCAGACTCCCATTTCCTGCAACATCCATCTTGCCATAGACCATATTGCTCATGGATAATTTTTTAAAATCTCTTTGAAGGGCTTTACAGCAGATGCTGGAAGCCTGCAGCTTCCAGGGATGTTCTGCCGGGCTTGGGGGCCTGCCCGTGAGTTACCTTGTGCGGCACCAACTAGGCTCAGGGTCTTTCCCAGCCTGAGGATGCCTGCATGTGTCTCAGGCCACCCCAGCCAAAACCTAGGCTAGAGGGAGTGCAGGGCCCTGGGGATCAAAAAGGCCCTGGAGCAGTGGGGTCAGCCAGACCTCACTTTCCCCACGAAACCTCGGGGACTGGGTGCACTGAGTGGATGTCCTTCCATCAGCCACCAGGGACTTTCTGGGTACTGCCTGCTGTGTTCAGTGTGCCGTGAGGAGGCTGAGAGGGTTAAGACCCCGACGGAACTTCAGATCTGGTTGGAGAAACTAGTGACAAATCTTGAAGAAGCACCTACTCTTCAGATGCTTGATAGGACTACAGTGCTATCCATACATTCTAGAGGCAGTTGGCACAGTGAACAACACAGAGACCCTGCCCAGGGCGAGATGAGGGCGGCCTGCAAACCTTGAAAAGGGAGTCATCCTCAACCCCACAAGTGAACTCAGCCCCTAGTCCCTGCTCTCTCATCCCACCCCAGCCTCCCCTGACAGTGTCCAGCCAGATGTCACTGTGAGCCCTGCTCCAGAGGTGGGGTCCAGCAGATGCAAGGCCTCCAGGTCTCAGCCTTGCTGCGTCATCCCCCCGCACCCAGCCCTGCCTGCGGTGTCTGGCTCTAGCCTGTTCAATGGTCAGGTCCGAGCAGCCTGGGACAATAATGATACTCTTGAGTGGCAGCCTCAGTGGTGCCAGGCGGGTGGGTGAGGGAGCCAAACAGGCTCCCCCAAACCTCCATGACCCCTGAAGCAGTCAGGAACGCCTGGGAGAGTGTATTTGATTGGAAATATCTGTGCCCCATCCCCGAGGCTGGAGAGTCAGTGGGTCGTAGCCTGGAGCCTCCAGCTGTGGTAAATGCTCATTAGATAGTTGGCAGTGGATTCATTGATAATCTGATGGCAGAAGTCCAGTCTGGAGAAAAGAAGGCATTGCATTTTTTGTGTGGCCCTGGGATGGGGTTGTCAGTGCTGGGCCCATTGCTGTCTATGCCATCTCTCCAGGCTCTTGTGGAGACGGAGCCAGGGGAGGGGCTGGACTGCTGGGCAGGGGCCTGGAGACCCAGCAGCCGCTCACTTCATCTCTGGGCCTCTGTTTCTGCTGTTGCTACTGCCTCATTCTCACCGGCCTTGCCCCGGGGAGCTGGTGGGCGGGAGAACTGGAGAGGGGATAGCCTAGTGAGTGGGGAAGGACCACCGAGGCAGGCCACCCCAGGGAGGAGGGTGTGGCTGGGATCCGGGAACTCTGAACAGTGTTGAGTTTGTGTCTTCCATGCACACCAGTGCCTTGGCGTGGGAAGAGGTGAGGGCCAGAGAACTGAGGGGAGGCCATCACCCCAAGGGGCGGCCGTGGGGTCTGGCAGCAGCTGTAGGAGACCTCCCCACACAGGGCCTCTCTGTCCGCCCACAGCGCAGCTGATGACCACAACACCTGTCTTGAACCGGGAAGCTGAGGGTCTTCAGAGCGGGGTAGAAGGAGGAGGCAGGGCTGCCTGGCAGACCCCTGGGCAGCTGCCTTGGCCTCTCTGCCCACACCCACTTGGGCTGGGCTCTCTCTGCTGGCCCCAACCTTGGCCTCTGTGTGGGTGTCCTTAGACTTAGTCCCCAGGGGGCTCTGGAATGGCTCCAGCACGGCCCCCTCCACCCCATTCACCACCTGAGCCGGGAGACTGACTGTTCTCTGACCGCCTGGCTCGGTGGCCAGCGGTTTAGTAGTGCATTCCTGCGCTAGGCTGGGCTGCCCCCACATGGACTCTGGATTCTGGGAAAGGCGGGTTCCAGGGAAGGAGGCAGGCCCCTTCCTACTGAGAGCAAAATGAGAGGAATATGGCTGTGTTTACCAAGGGAAGCCCAACAGAAATAAACGAGCCTCCCTTGGCCAATGGCCACAGTGGTGGAACCAGAAAATGAGGTCCCCCGTTTTTATACCCCTTTGTTCCCCATTCCCGCCAGCTTGCCTGGGCTCCAGTCCGACCCATCACTTCCTTGCTGTGGAGCCTTGGGGAAAACCTTAACTTTCTTGAGCCTCACTTTCTATATCTGTGAAGTACAGATTGTCATCAGGATTAGACTAGATAGTGCCCGTCAAACGGTCTTGCATGTTACAGAAGTGGGAAGTAGTATGTTTGTTCTAGCCTCAGCCCTGCCGCTCACTTGCTGTGTGATTTTAGGCACTCTTCTCTCTGGTCCTAAGTCCCTACATGCTCCTTCCAGCCTTGTTTGTTTAGTTCAGAATTCTTTGGCTCAGAACCCTCAGACCTTGGGCAGGACCAGCTACATAATTTATGGGGCCTCTTGTTCATAAATTATTAAACATCTCAAACCAGGGACAGAAGAGTGTTAAAGCAAGCACAGGGCGGGTCGCACGTCACACCGCCCTGAAGCTAGCCCGGCCTCAGAGGTTGTGGGCATCAGAGGCAGGGCCAAGGGGCTGGGCTGTGTGACTGTAGCAGCACTGATCCCTTACCCCTCCGGTCCAAGGATATGATCTTTTCATACTGTTAAGCACTGATGACGAGCTGGAGGCTGCCACTCACCCTGGAGCAAGCTGCAGAAAGGTACCCCCTGTGGGCAGCAGCTCACACACCTTACACTAAACCGTCCCCAACTTGTACCTTTGTGACTTGGGACTGGAAATCATGTTTGAGCTATTACTTGCTCTCTGTCTTGGCCGTCTCAATTCATGCCATGCTTTTTCTGGATGCCATTCATGCCACTTACACTGTCGTGCCTGTTTCCGCTGCTCTGAGCATGATGACCTATTTCAGGCCCCATATATCATGTAGGTCAAGCTGCTACTTCTTTGTGAAGGCCCGTTAGCCCTGGAGGGCTCTGGTAAAGATTTGAATTACTTCATGCCTATGACAGGGCACTGCCTGCAACAGGGATATATGGTCTCCTAGCGAAAAAGGAGTTCCTTCTCCTTCTACTATTAAATTACAGGGCTAGTATGGCTCAGAGAGTAAAGAGTCTGCCTGCAATACAGGGGACCCGGGTTCAATCCCTGGGTCAGGACGATCCCCTGGAGGAGGAAATGGCAATCCGCTCCAGTATTCTTGCCTGGGAAATCTCGTGGACAGAGGAGCCTGGCGGGCTACAGTGTCACAGAGTCAGACCTGACTGAGTGACTAAGAACAATTAGTTGATGGCCTCAAAGCAGTGGCTGAGTTCCCTGGTGGCCTAGTCAAAAAGGGAAAAGAAGCATGTGGAATCCATAGGAAACTTTAGAAATCTAACCCTGTGTATAGTTCCCTTGTACAAAATCAGAGAAAAGACTCGAATACCACAGATATTTAGAAATCCATTCGGGGTTGCAGGGAGGTACGAACAATAGAATTCCCGAAGAGAGAGGTCTTGGGTGTTCAAGTACGCTGAGATACTGCAGAAGGGAAGGACGCAGAGAAGACAGTGGAGTGCTCACTCCTGGCAGGGGTCCAGCTCCTCCTCCCGTCCCAGGAGCCCAGGGTGGGGGCCATGTAAGCCGATAAGGCGGGTGACCCTGCCCTGGTTCCCCTCAGCCCCTGGTTGTTTTCATTCTCCAAGGAGTTTGTGCTGCTGGCTGTTCTTGTGTCTCTCCCACCTGGGCTCACAGCCCACTCTGGATTTATTAGTTTGGATGGGTGGAACTTGCTCTACACCAGGGGAGGATTCCTGGAAGCATGGTTGGAGACTAGATTTGGTTAAACTGAACCCAAATCTCACTGCTCTGGAGTTACTCAACATTAAAAGAAACCTTATTACAAACCAATAGGAGTCTTTCTCCTAACTGAAGTCTACCCAGGTGTTTATAATGTAGTCCGTGGGCGTATATGTGTTTGAGGGGAACATCCTTAAAGTTGGGGGCCCCTGAGGTATTGTTCTTTGACTTCTCATAACCACCTGGACTTGACCCGAGTCAGGTTCAGCACCTAAGTGTCAGGACTTGCTGACCTGGTTTCCTCTGGGCCTGGATTCTTGCTGCCAGTAAGCCAGGAGGAGTGGCTGTGGCAGGGACCCCCGCCTCCTGTGGGGTGACCTCAGGAGGGACCCTGTCTCCACGTTTCCTGTCTCCCAGGCACACGCTGCTTTCATCACCCGCTTTGTCCCTATCACCTACTCCCCTTCTGTATCCAGAGGCCTAATTCCTCCTGCTCCGGAACCTTTCACAGGCACTAGGCCACTTTGCTCTTAAAGCAACCCTGGAAAGAAGAAGACGAAGTAGATATTTTTATCACCATTTCTCAGAAGGAAAGGGGGCTTGGAGATTTGCTAAATGCCCAGAATCAGTGAACTAAAGTGGCAGAGAAAGCACAAGAACCAAGATTTTTTAAAAATTCTTGCTCCAGTTCCTCTTTGTCCTATGTGTCACCTGAACTGTTGGCCTGCTTCATTGGAGTTTCATATACTGAGCATGTGTTCAAGTGGTTTTCCCAGGAAAGGCAGTCTGATTCTCTGGAAAGATTTGTTTCAGCTGTGGTACACTTGTGTTATGGAGCCTAGCGGTTTTCCCCTGGAAGAGCTTAGACCATGAACCCAGTATCTTGGAGATCAGTGGGCCCCAAATGCCTGATTTTGCAGATTGGCCCAGAGAAGTCAGGCCACTTGCACAAGGTCACACAGCCAGCAAAACCAGCTGTGCAGATTCCCAGTTCATGCCCCATGCGTTCCACCAGGCCCCGTGACTCTGCTCTTAGGGGCCTTGGTTCTGTCACCAGAGATGGGGGGCAGAGACAGCAGGGAGGACCGGAAGCAGTTGGTTTGTGTCACTCACAGCTGCTCACTTGGCTGCGCCTGCCTCTTGCTCCTTCACCCTGTCCCTTCATCTCGCCGTTTTCCCAGCCTTGAGCCTGCAGCCATGTCTGCCTCCTGGCTGGGGGGCCAGGATTTGTGAGCCAGGGGCCTCTCCTCCTCTTTCATTGTAATGAGGTGGGAGGGGGGAGCATCCTTTCCACCCTGGGAGAGGGCTTGCTCTGGTGGGCTGGAGAGAAGACACTGCAAAGGGTGGGTGGGATTTGGGGTGGGAGCCGCGGAACTGGGTTAATTCTGTGGATCTCGGGGACTGGGAAATAAATCACGTTTTTAAAAGACTTTTTTTTTTTTTTTTAAAGACACGCTCGTTTCTGGTCCGCTTCCCATTTTCCTTTGGAAAGAGGAAAGGCCTGCTTATTGAGGGGGGAGGGGGTGGGCATGAGCTCAGGTTGTTCCACGTTTAGGCGTGGGGGCTCTGTTTCCAGAGGCCAAGAGACCTCTTCCTGTCCACCGGTCCTGGCCTGCCCAGATGCCCATGCCCCAGAGGCCTGGAAGGGCATCGGACCCTTCAAGATGACAACTGAAAAAAGATCAACCAAGTGGCAAAGGCCTTGTGAGTATTTAGTCCACAGCAGCACCCACTTCTGTCTCCTGGGGGTTTGGAACAGCTCCCCTTCTCTGACAACCTCATCTCCTAGCCTGCTGCTGCTGCTGCTGCTAAGTTGCTTCAGTTGTGTCCGACTCTGTCGACCCCATAAACAGCAGCCCACCAGACTCCGCCGTCCCTGGGATTCTCCAGGCAAGAACACTGAAGTGGGTTGCCATTTCCTTCTCCAGTGCATGACAGTGAAAAGTGAAGTTGCTCAGTCGTGTCCGACTCTTCACAACCCCATGGATTGCAGCCTACCAGGCTCCTCTGTCCATGGGATTTTCCAGGCAAGAGTACCGGAGTTGGGTGCCATTGCCTTCTCCGATCTCCTAGCCTCAGTTCAGTTCAGTTCAGTTGCTCAGTCGTGTCCGACTCTTTGCAACCCCATGAATCACAGCACGCCAGGCCTCCCTGTCCATAACCAACTCCCGGAGTTCACTCAGATTCACGTCTCCTAGCCTAGGGGTTGGCAAATCACTGCCCACAGGCCAAGCCCAGCCCACCATGTGGTTTTGTAAATAAAGCTTTATTGGCACACGGCTCACTCATTCCTCTACAGGTTGTAACATCAGAGGTGAGTTGTCTCAACAGAGACCACATGGCCCACAAAGCCTCAAATACTGACTCTCTGGCACTTTGCAGAAAGTCTGTCGACCACCTGTTTTAGCAGAACACCTCTTCCTGGGTTCACCAGGCTCAGGCCAAATGATTTCCCTTGGCTCACTGACAGACATTAGCACTTCCCAAACATTTCCTCCTGAAGAACCCAAAGGAAAGTGCACAGAGTAGTGAAGCCAGCAGAGATGCAGAGAGGTGTGGGCAACCTGTTAGCTGGCTCCCCCAGGGCTGAGTGGGGCTGGATGGTGCTGGGGGGGGGGGCTGGCTCTAGCTTGCCCCAAGGGGGTGAGGGGTGAGGGTGGCCTTACTGGGTGGCAGCCCACTGGGTCTTATCTGGGGCGCAGTGGCAAGAAGTCATAGCCCAGCAAGATCTGGCTCCAGACAGTGAAGCCCCATGTTCTAAACTCGGACCCACTCAGCTACAGCAGTTGAACGCCTCTTGCCTTGGAGTGTATCTGTCTTGTCATGGCCCTACCAGGGTGTGAAAGCTGGGCCAGCCGGGTTCCTGCTATCCCAGGAAGCTTCTTGCTGCTAGGCCCGGTAAGAGACTCTGGCCGAAGGATGCTTGTCTGTGGGTGTAGTTCCCCCAGCGTCCCGCTCCCCCCAGTTCCAGCTGACCCGGGCTCTTTCATAGGCAACTCTGGGTGCCAGCATCTTGGTCATCTAGTATCTTATTGCCATCTGGTTCTCATCCTCATAGCTCCAGGAGTCTGACTTTCCTGCTCCCCGAAAGCTGACCAAACCAAGCTCATGGGATATGCCCAGGGAAGAGGTTCAGAGAGGTTAAGTGACTCTGTCAAAGGCACAAAGCCTAGATTTAAATTCAGACAGACTCTAGAGACCTCCCCAGACCTCCCCAGTAGAGTCCCACTTTGTTGGTTTTACAGTGAACTCTGGAAGGGCCAGGCTCCCAGGTCTACATGGGGAGCCCACCCGCAATTGGAAGGTGGCTTGCTGAGCGAGGGAAAGTCAGGTGCTCTAAATGGTGAATAGCTATGAACTGAAGCCTGAACCCTCACCCCCTTGGGGCAAGCTAGTGCCAGGCCCCTCCCAGCCACAAGAGATGGACACTGTACTAGCTGTGTGATCTTGGACCAAGTTACTTAACCTCTCTGCTTCATTTTCTCCATTTGCACAATGGAGGGAATTCCTTATTATTGTAGGTTTATTGTGAAAAATAGATGAGTTACTATATGTAAAGTGCTCGGCACAATGCCTGGTGTACAGTCAGTGCTGTATACGTGTCACTGCTGTGATGACTATTGCGACTGTCTGTCAGGTTGCTCTCCTGGCTGGCGCTGGGCAAGCAGTCCAAGGCTTTGCCTCTCAGACTTGCATCTCCACATTTCCTTCCCACTGCAGCCACTGCGTCCAATGCTATTCTTGCTTGGAACCAGTGAGCAGTTCAGTAGAGGAAGCACCAGCTGGGGTGTCCCAGACCTGGTTCCATTTCTGCTCTACTACTGTGGCCTCATTGGAACTTAGGCCAGTTCCTTCCCTTGTCTGAGCTCAGATTCAACCCATGTAAAATGAGGCATACCCAGCTCAAGGACTCTTCGAGTGTAAGCAAGCCACTTTACCCTATAGGTAAACTGTCAGCGTTATGCGCTGACCCTGTGATAGTCTAGAAATGTTCACACCATTGATTAGGCTAGGAGCTTTTTTTCTCATAGTGTTACTATTTCACATCTCATGATCTTTGGTTATTTTAGATGCTTTGATTTTGTTCCTCTTGGCAGCAGGATGACTTTTAACCTCATCTGACAGATGAGGAAACTGAGGCCCAGATCCCACATGACTGTCTGAGCCTGTCAAGAGCCCTCATTTTTTCTGGTTTCTAAAGGGCCCCATTCTTCTGTGTTGGAGTTGGGGGTGGGCCAGTTGGGACTTTTTAAAATGAAGCTTCTTTCCATTCTGCCAGGGCCTGTCTTCTAAAGTGAAAGAAAGTGTGAGTCGCTCAATTGTGTCCGACTCTTTTCGGCCCCATGGACTGTAGCCCACCAGGCTCCTCTGTCCATGGAATTCTCCAGGCAAGCATACTGGAGTGGGTTGCCATTTCCTACTCCAAGGGATCTTCCCGGCCCAGGGATCAAACCCGGGTCTCCTGCATTGCAGGCAGATTTTTTACCATCTAAGCCACCAGGGCTTGGGCAAGGGCTGGACAAGACATGGAGGCCCAGTGGTGAGGTGCCCAGAGGCTGGAGACTGGCCTTGGGCTCTCCAGCCCTGATAGCTAAAGCTCCAGGCCCAGCCTGCCGAGGCTGCTGGCCTGGTGAGGATCCTTGGAGCCACCAGGCCCTGTGGGGCCAGCCACCCACGTGGCTAGAGAGGAAGGTCCAGGCTGCCTTCTCCAGGGCAGTGATAACCCACGGGCCCTATTCCAGGCCGGGATTGTGGAGGATTCTCTGTGCTCCAGAGGATTCCTGCGTTTTGCAGACACCTCATTATCCCCGTCCTGGCCGGCAGCGTCCCAGCGCCTCTGTAATCACTCCGGCCCACGCCCAGCAGCCGTCCCAGGGCCAGGAAATCACTCCCCTCCCCTCCCCCGCCTTCCGCCGCTGGCCCAATGCGGCGCCTGCAACCACTCGCCGGTGGACCTCCTGCCTGCCTAACGGTTCTCTCTCCTCCTCTGATTCTCTCCTCTCCTGCTGCTGCTTGCTCTCGGGGGGGACTCGGAAGTGTGGCTCTCCAGCTGGGCTGAGTCTCCCAAGAAGGACGTGACAGGTACCGCCTGGTGTGCGTGTGAGCACATGCATGTGAACATGTGTGTCCCCGCGTGTGGGCGTGGGAGCCGGTGCCCGCCGGCTGCGTTCTGCCTGCTTCCCTGTGATGTGTGGCAGCTCTTTGTCAGCATGCTGGCGTCTCCTCAGCCCGCTCTTGTCCTTCCCGCTGGCCTTCCCCTCTGCCTTCCCGTCGACCCTTTTTTAGGTCCCAGATCCAGCCTTGGAGCCCTTTGAGGGGTGATGACCACACAGCACAATGTGGAAGCAGATGCTCCCTGGACCCGGAATGTGTGGGTTTACATCCCGGCTCTGCGGAGTCCTGGTCTCGGGTTACGTAACCTCTCCAGCCGCCCTAAGCGGATTCAGCAACATCTCCTCGGAGCTGGCACACAGAAAGTATCCGGGCGGTACTGAGACTGCCATCCCCATCCACCCGTGTGAGGTGGGCCAGCTGAAGGTGATGAGCCTCCCTCCAGGCTGTTAACCCCAGGCAGAGAGCCGGAGTCCCCACACCCCAGCTGAGACAGTGGCCGGTGAGGGGTGTGGGGAGTCCTGTAACTGTGATGAAGTCACAGCCCCTGTGCCCCAGGGATCCAGAGTTTGGACCTGCCTCTGGTCTCAGGGACCTTCCACACCCAGGGCTGCCTGGCCACTGATGGCCTCAGGGACTTGGGCTGGTGCCCTGTGTCCAGGTGGGGCTGGGCCCAGGGTCAGAGGCTTGCTTTTTGCCTTGTTACTGGACGATGGCAGAAAACCCTAGAGAGCAATGTTCTCAGCTGTGAGATAGGGGTGGTGTCAGGTGGGGACGGGGATTTCCAGAAAGGTCTTCTAGAAGCCTCTCCATTTCTATGAGTGCCACCTGGCCCTCCTTCCCAGCCCAAACCTGAGAGCAGAGGTGAGGCTTGGGTTTGGGGCCCAAAACAGAAAGGTCAGAGGTCGAGGGGAAGGGGTTGGGCCAGCCCCATCCTCACACAGCTGTAGGCTGCGAAGGGGAAGTGAACATACCAGTGGGGGCGGGGGACCCCTTGCCTGTCCCAGGCCCCTCACGGCCATCCTTCTGGCATTGCCTGTGACAAGGGCCTCGGCCTGAGCTAATCACTGGGCTCCCGGCCCTCTTTCCCCTCTCCTGAGCCAGTGAGCCAGAGCCCACTTGGCCCACAACAATACATTTTATTCACCAAACGTATGGCCTGGCTGCCCGAGGGCCTATGGAGAGGCCAGCAGGCGGAGGCCGGCCTGGGAGGAATCCGTTGTGAGGGACCGAAGGGACCTTGGTGGGACGCCCAGGGTTTGGGGGGTCGTGGATAGCATGGGGAGCAGGGCGTGGGGCCACTGTAGGGCTTGGCTTCTCAGGATGAGGCCCAGCTGTTTGGAGAGAGGGGCTGAGGGGAGGCCACATGGGCCAGTAGAAACCAGCCAGACTGGGGGTCCAGGGCCGGAGTCTTGGGCGAGTCGCCAGGTCTCTCTGGGCTGGCCTTGGTTTCCCCATCTGGAATGTTGGCAGGCTCAGTGAAACAGGAAATTCAGAGGTAAGGGGCTGATGCTGGGGACCCTTGTAGATAAGGGGCCTTGAGCTGCTTAGGCGGGCACCCACCCATGCGTGGGCCCAGCTGGCAAATGCCCGCTGCCTGCCAGGAGGTGAGGTCTGAGAAAGGCATGAGAAGGGGCAGAGCCATGGCAACTTCACCTGGCGCCTGTGGCCCTTGCCCTAACCTACCTGCTGGTTTTGAGTCTTCAGAGGAACCTAAGCCCTTCCTTTCCTCCCCAAATCTCCCGTTTCCTGTTTGCTTTATAAACACCGTCTACAGTTTACATAGGGTATTAACCCTGTCACTTCATACCATGCTCAGAACAACCCCACGGAGTAGGTACTGTTGTTGTTCCTGTTTATGGGTGAGGAAGCTAAAGCTCAGAGAGGTTAAGTGTCCTCTGCAAGGTCACAGAGCTGTTAACAATAAGGACAAATCAGGACCAGACCCTCAGACTCCAGCTGGATGCCTCTGCGTCATGACTCTCAGGCAATTACTGTGTCCAGTGCCGTGTCCCACGGCCCCAGTCCTGGGGTGTCTGTCTACCCACATCAGGGCCACTCTTGTCTAAACCACATGGTCTAGTTGGGGAGCAGTGCCCCACAAGAAAATCCAGTGCAAGCACTATGGCTGAGTGACTGGGGGGCTGCTGGAGGGTCAGGCAGAATTGGGGTTGGTAAAGGGGAAGGCATTCCAGGCAAGGGGTGTAGCTGGAGCAGAGGCTTGGATGTAAGAACCTGCCTGGAAGAGTGTGGTGTGTTGAATGTTGCCTGGGTCAGAGGAGTTGTGTGTCAGGGAACTTGGGGAACTCAGGCTGTCAAGAAAGACTGAGCTTGAATGTAGCATTTCTTCTTTCGTCAGCAGGGACCCACCGAAGGTGTGGGAGCCTGATTTGGCAATAGCCTCGTGTAGAAGTCTGAAAGTCAGCAGCCAGATCAGGCAGGAGCCAGGGGTCCCTCCAGGTGGCAGCGGAAGGAATGCAGGTGTGAGGCAGGCGTGGGGCAAGGCTCTGGGGAACTGCCAGAGCCTCAGCAGATCCAGCCAGGGGCTCTGAGAAAGGCACGAAAATGAGATGGAGGAGGAGACGCTAGCGAAAAGTCCCCTTCCAATCCAAGAGGGGCTTTTTTCTCTAAAAGGAGTACTCCCCTTCTCCATGCCTCCGCCAAACTCTTCCTATCTGAAGACAGGAGGCTCCCTCCACTGCATCTCCCCCTCCCTCGGGCTGACTCCCTCAGCCCCCGATTTTCCAGGCCTGGGCTGGGAGGCGATCCAGAGCGGCCTCTGTAGGATGACATCACCCAGAGGCCCGCCTGCCGAGTGGTTTCTCATCCGGATACCTGCTCCCAGCTCACACCCGCCCGGGCAGCCCTAAGAGGCAACACCCTAAGAGGCAGATGCCAGAGAGAGTGAGCAGGGGGCTTGGGTGTGCTGGGGGGGGTGGGGGTGGGGGGGCAGCCAGGAAGACAGAGTGTCTGTCTGTGTGTTCATCTGTTTGTCCCCTAACCTGCAGGCCACTGCCTGTCTTCAGTGCTCTGAAATGCCTGGAGAACATTTTCTTAACTTTTCTACCTATGTCCCAGAGTGTCAAGTCTTCAGAAAGCTCAGGCCAGTTTTCCAAGGGTTGGGGTGGAGGTGGGAGCAGCGTGTGGATTTTTCCCCTCTTTGAAAGCTAGCCTCAGATTTCCTTGGCTTGGATTAAAGTGAGTCTCTCCATTCCCCGGCACCCTGCTTACCCTCTCAAACAGCTTTTGGCCTCAAACCCATGACTCCTCAACTTCTCCCAGCCTCTGTTTTCCCATCTCCCCTTTTCTGCCTTCCAGAATTTGTAGTTTCTCCAAATTTTGGAGGTGAGGCCCTGCTTGGTGTATCTGTATTGGCTCAAAGCAAGCCGTTAAATCACCTTGTTCATCCATCTGCTCATTCATTCACTCATTTCACCCGACAGTTATAGAGTGGGCACTGTGGGTCTGGTCAGTAGGTGCCGCAGTGGAGAAGAAACCCACACTCCAGTCTTCATCGCTGTTGTTCTCTAAGTCATGTCTGACTCTTTGTGACCCCATGAACTGCAGCACACCAAGCTTCCCTGTCCTTCACTCTCTCCCGTGAGTTAACTCAAATTCAGTAAGCACTGACTATTTGCCAAGCGTGTTGGGGTTGGATGAGGCAGAGCCCTCCTCAGGAGCAGTGGCACATGCAGGGCAGAAGTCCGGAAATGAGCAGCGGTGTGAGGTAGGCCCAGGGGTTCGAGCCCAGCTGTATGACCTTGAGAAAATTGCCTCGTGAGCCCTAGTCTACCTGTGTGTGAAATGGGACGCTAACACGCGCCTACTCTTGGGTCCTTCTGAGGCTCTGCTGAGACAGCAATGTGATCTGTGCTAGGTGGGCATCCCGAGTGGGCACTAAGGAAGGTTTCCTCTTAATGGTCGGCATCTGGGCTCTTGGGGCTATGGAGCTCTCTAACCAGCTGGAGAACTCCCATCTTCTCTTTGTACCTTGAGTTTTCCTCTCCCACAAACTGGCAAGGGATCCTCTGTGTCCCACAGGCTGGGGACTGGCCCTTTTTGTGTGGGGTGCCCTGCCAGCAACCCCCCACCCCTCCAGGGACACAGTGGAAAGTGGTCTCTGCCAGCCCCGTGCCCAGCGCTGCCTCTGTCCGGCTGGCTGGCAGGGGCAGGCACAGAGGCTGGCCCCATCTGAGTGCAGAGCCAGGCCGGCCCTGCTGCCCAGCTGTTGGTTGCATTTCGGCCTGAAACCCAATCCTGGCTTTGGAGGGGCCTGGGGTAGTGCGTGTGCATAGCCATGTGGCAGGCCTCAGCTGGGACAGGGTCCCTCCTGCTTCTCCAAAGGGCTGAGTGGGGGCATCAGGGTCCTCACCTCAGGGGAGAAAACTGGCAGGGGAGGTGGATTTCTTTCCCCAACATCGCCCGCTGCCCTCGGTTGAATGGAGCCTCTCGAAGGGAAAGACCCAGAGATCTAAGCAGTGTTCCTCACCCTGGCTCTGTGTGAGAACCACAGGTTGTAGGGCAGAGGTCTTAAAACTAGCTGAGACCAATTAAATCAGCCTCTCTGGGGACGGGGCTCGGGCATCCGTGTTCTTTAGAAGCTCCCCAGATCTTGTGGGATCAAGTTGAGGTTTGTTGTGAGGAGAATGGGATGTCTGGAAACAAATCAGGAGCAGTTCTGTAACAGAAAAAGACAGGCTTGAACTTAAAACGTGGAATGAATGTGGTTCTCTCCATGAAGGCTGTGTGGCCTGGCTCAAGCCTCTGCTCTGGGTCTCTGAGGTGTCCTTTGTGAAATGGGAACGTAATAAGATTGTTGTGAGGATAAAAATGCAGCAGGGTACGTGCCTGGCATAGAACGTTTGCCAAGTTAGACTCAGGCATGTGGGGAATGTGACTGCGGGCTGAAGCACCAAGGGGGCCGTGTGGAGCCCGAGGACCCTCTCAGCCATTTCTATAGCCAGGCTGGTGGTGTGAAGCCCCCAGCTTTTCAGGAGATTGGTAGATGTGTGGGGCAGTAGACACGTAGTTTAAGACGTATACTAGGAGTTCCCTTTTCGAGGGAGATCAGAAGGGAGGGGTCTGGGAAAGCTTTCTGTAGGAGGTGACCAGTGGGTCTCTGGTTCATGGATCCTTTCAGCTCCTAGCTGGTCACGTGTCATCTTAGGTGCTTAGGTCCTCCCCACTCCACCCTAGTGATGACGACAGTGAGGTGCAGAGAGGTTTTAGCTGGACATTCAATGCCATACAGCCAGTAAGCTGGGATGCACGGGGTCTGTCCACCTTCCAGCCCAGTGTTTGCTTAATGCCTGTTGCACTGGTCCAGTGCCTACCAGTCCAGTGAGCTGCTGCTCGCTCCAGGGCACCTCGGGCCTGCTGCCCTCCTCCCCCTGAGCCCCACCTTCTGACCCCTCAAGCTCTTGAAACTGCCAGGAGAGGGCGGCGGGAGGCTTCCGGGAGCCTGACCACAAGCCCCAGCAGAGCTTAAAAGCAGAGGGACGCTGCGTCGGTCTCCATGTGGCTGGAGGGCGGCAGCCAGGCCGGACGATGCTCCGACGGGAAGCGGGGCTGGAGGCGACAGCCTGAAGCCAGTCCCTGGGTGCCAGGCCCGTGGGCTTGGTGGCAGCGCCTTGGTGAGCCCGAGGGGCAAGAGTGGAGCCGAACTTGAGGAAAAGTTGGCGGGGGGCGGGCTGGGCTCTCCAGCGGAGGCGCTGGCGCTGGGACTTTCTTCTTGGGTTTCAAGTAAACAGTCTCAGCCCTCCTCCCCCTCCCCTGCCTCCACCCCCGGCTCCTCATTCGATGGGTCTCATGTGTTTCTATTTAAGGGCTGCGAGTAAACCCCGGTGATTGGCGGCCTCAAACCCTCTTGACTTCTCGCCTGGGCCCGGCCGGCCGAGGAGCCGTCCTCTCCCGCTCTCTCCCTCTCCCTCCCGAGGGGAGGACTGCTGACTCTCTTTCTCTGGGTTTACAGGGGCTGAGGAGAGGCCCCGAGCCCTCCTCCTCGCCTGGCCTTTCCTCTTTCCTCTACTCCAGAATCAGCCCCCATGGGCCGCCAGCCCGCCTGCCCGCGGCCCTCCTCCCCTCGCACCCCTGTGGCCCAGGGGTCTGGAGAGACCACGTCCACCCCGGGCCTCTCCTCCGACTCCCTCCGCCTTGTTGCTGGACCGTGATTAGTTCATCGCAGCCACGGGCTTTTTCCCTCTGAGTCCCCTCCGCCTCTGTCTCATCTCTGCCTGTCTCTCCCTGCTCCCCGCCCCCTCCGCTGCCCCCTGGCTCCCCATGTCCCCCGGTCCCCGCGGCGCAGCGGGCCGGTGTGGGGTCCTGCTATATGGCCTGTCCTTGGGGCCCGGCGAGCTGCGAGCCCTGGCTGCGGGCAGCCTCTCCAAGCGGCGCTGGCGACCGAGCAGCCTCCCCCGAGGCCGATGGACAGGGGGCGCCCCGGCCGCGGGGCCATGGCCGGCCGCTGGCTCACCGCGTGCTTTCTGCCCTCGCCAGGTGCCGACACCAACGCCGAACCCATGATCCTGGAACAGTACGTGGTGGTGTCCAACTATAAGAAGCAGGAGAACTCGGAGCTGAGCCTCCAGGCCGGGGAGGTGGTGGATGTCATCGAGAAGAACGAGAGTGGTGAGTGCCCGGCTGGCTGGCCAGCCCGGAGACCGGGAACCCGGCTGGTTTTTGTTCCCCTCCTCCTCCCCCACCTCTGCAGCTATACGTTATTTCCATCTGGCGGGGAGAGGGCTGAGGAGGCTGAAGTTTCCCCTGTTGGTTTGGGCTGCAGGCCAGCAGTTTGCCTGGTGGTGGAAGAATGTCTCCAGTGCTCGGGGTAATTAACTGGCTTGTGTTAATGCAAGGCCAGGGTGGCGGCACGGGCACCACCGTCCAGCCCGTGTGCAGGGACCCTGTGCCCTCCAAGGCCCAGGGGCGGACAGTGCCCAGCTCGGGGGCATCCTACAGCATCTTCTCCCTTGGGGCCATATTCCAGGCTGGGGACGAGGCAGGGGTGGAAGAACCTGGCTGTCTGGTGGGACAGACAGGCCATGACGTCACTGTGGGGTCCAGGGTCCTCGGGCGGGTTGTCTGAGGAAAGGCCAGGCCTGTGAAGGTTGGCTGGTGTCTGAGCTGACTGACCCCTACTGAGCTGGGAAGTGGGCCCAGACAGGGGGATGAAGTCAGGTCCTGGGGCCAGGGAGGGTCCCACAGCAGCCGCCCTGTCATTGGGAACTGAGGCTTTGTCCTGTCTGAGCCAGGCAGATTGGCTGTCTGGGTGGGGGGCTGCTGATTCCCGGGTTCTCACCAAGTGGGCCTCAGTGCCTCAGCAGCAGGAGTCTCTCAGCGGCAGTGAGGAGGGCCTGAGTCCGTCAGTCTGAGGTGCAGGCCCGTGTGACCCCCTGCAGGGCCCGGGGTGAACTCTGGCCCAGGACACCCATTGTCGGTTTGCTGGTGACCTGCTGGCGCTTGAGTTGGTTCCTGGGGTGTTCTGTTCTGGTTTCGGTTTGCTGTGGGGGAAGGCCCCCGCGCCGTGCTCGTGTTGGAGCCTCTCTGAGTTGAGTTTGGAGGACACTCCCAGAAAGGAGGGGCCTGCTCTTCTTTCCCTGTTCCACTCTATTCTTCCCAGTGTTTTAAGCTCCGACAGGAAGACAGGCCAAAGGACGTCTGTGCCCACTCTATAGAGAGAAAAACTGAGGCACAGAAAAACTGAGGGAAGTGAGACACCTGAAGTCAAAAACAGAACAGGAATGTTCTTGGGCCCCTGGTTGATGTGCCTAAGAGCAGCAAGTAGTGAAGTAGCAGTAAAGATACTGAGGAAATCCCAGCAGGCCTCCTGGGGCAGGTGACGTTAGGCTCCTGCTGCAGGAGGCTTGGGGACTGTGCTAAGAACAGGGCTATGACGCCAATATAGACCTGACTCATGGCCCTCCTGGTGTGGAGTCTTCAGAGCTTGTTCCCCTCCAAGAGGTCAGGCTCTGCCATTGTGTCTGGAGTCATCACTGCCGTGGTTGGCAGCCATTGTCCCCACCCAGCTGTCCCCAGGGTAAGGCCTGGGCCCTTCACCCCAGGTGCCCACACTGGTCCCCTTCCTGCATGGCGTGGCTTTTGGTCTTTGTCACAGTACCAGCCCCACCTTCCCACCCCCACAGAAGCTGCATGTCTCAGGGGCCTGGCTCTGGAACCCTAAGCACCTCAAGACCCAGAGAAAGGGCTCTCTACTGGTGGGATTGGAGACACCCACTGAGGAGGTAGAGATATGTTTGTTTGGGGGTGTGGCCCAAAGGAAGGTGTGTCGGCTTTTCTATATAAAGTCAGGGCTGCTCAGAAGTAGATTTCTGGCTTAGGGACCCTCTTGCCTCATGGCATCAGTGCAGCTCTATGTCTATATGGGGAGCAGTGAGCCCCCATGTCCCTGGGTACCAGCCGCTGGCCAGGATGGCTGCAGAGAAGAGCCCCCCCACCACCACCCACTAAAGGCAGTCAGCCTGTTATCAGATTCCTTGGTTCCCTTTGCGCGGTCACCCCACATCCAGTACCCTGCCTCGGAGTGGAGGAGGGAGCTCCTTGACAAAGTGGGGCTTCTGCAGCAAACCTACAAGGTACTCCTCTCCTGAGGAGTCCCCGATGGCTGTCTGAGGGGCTCAGGCAGCCTGACTCCCCAGAGCAGCGCAGTCGGCGCTCTGACCCTCTGAGGGAGCTGCCACCCCTAGAAGCAGGATTCTGCCCACCACCCACCTGTGGGGTGACTTTAGGTTCCTTCTTCCCTCTGGGCCTCTGCTGCCCCTTCTGTGAAATGGAGACAGCCTCGTGGGTGCTCGGAAACAGGGCCTGAAGCAGATGACCTCCCCAAGCCTGCTTCACAGCTGGGAGATGCCACAGGGCCCTGGGTGTCAGGTAGACAGAGCCTCTCTGAACTTGGCCTTCCCACTTCCCTGGACTTCATGTCTCTCCCCTTGGTGAATGCAAGGACCTTGGAGTGCTGTGTCCACCACACAAAGCCACACTGTCTGTTGCCTTCCGAAACAAGGAGCCCTCCTGCAGGGTAAAACCAGCTTAACCGGAGAGACTGAGTGGGTGAAGAGGAGAAAGGTGGAGGGCCAACTGCAGATCCTCGGGAAAGTGGTTTCCCAGTTCAAGGAGTTGGACGGCTGACGGTGGGGGAGGGGCGATGTGTTGTGCATCCTGCAAACTGGCTTTGGAAGGAGTGGTGAGTGAGGCTTTTGAACTCTGGGACAAAGAGTCAATTGTGCCGCCTTTGACCTTAGGACTGGTGGGCTTCGTGAGGCATTTCCACTCAAATTGTTGGGACAGCAGCTCCAGTTAGCACCACCCTGCCCTCTGGGGGCTGGCCTTGCCCTCTGGGAGCCAGGACTCTTCCTGTATCCCCTTCTTACTTGGCTGAAATCTCCTTGAATAGGGTGTCTGCAGAGGAACCCAGCCATCTCTGTCTCTGCTCACTCGTCAGAACCCTCTGGAAGGGACCACAGCCTCCAGGGGATTTTGGATGTGTGGTTGTGCCCATACTCTGTAATCTCATTCATCTAAAGAGAGATGTATCTGGAAGGCATTTCAGAGTCAGTAAATAGTAAACACAGGTCAGGCCATGCACTTCACATGTACCATCTTACTGGATTCATGGAACAACCCTGTGTGGTAGAAGGCACTTTAAGCCCTTTGTGTCTGAAGTAACAGGTTAAGAGCTTAAGTCATTTTCCTAAAGTCCCAACAGCTGAGATCTCTCCCTTCTCCAGAGGAAGTGGGGGGAGGGTGAGAATGGGCTGATCCCAGGAGGGTTCATCACTGAGTTGGCGATGCTGCAGGTCAAGGACAGACATGGCCTGGCTGAGATGATGACAAGGCTCCCTGGAGCATTGTTGCAGGGGGATGGCTCTGTGTGCCTTCTTCCAGCATGGTGCTCATTGGTAGTGGGAATTCTTGTTAATTGTCAGTTGGGGCTTGGGGATAAGTCACAGCTAAGAGGATCTGAGAAGGGTGGTGAATTCCCAACACCAAGGACAAGCATATTCTGGGGAATGCAAGTGGATAGATGTCAAAGACGCCCACAGTGGTGGGACTTGAGTGGCTTCAGGGAAAATTTTTGGTTAAACAGTGGGCCTGGGGCCCAGCCAGAAAAGGACTCTCTTTCTCCACTGATCTACAGGGACAAATATAGCAGAAAGACTCAGCAGTTTCATTAGATTTGCCGGCCATTTTTGTCTTATCCTTGAAAAGCCCTCCACCCTTGACATAAATAACAGTGCCTGAGATGCTGCCTTTGTAGGACAGTCTTATGCCTCAAAGACCACATTGGCTTTACCTTCCAGCAGGCAAAATCTGGTCTGACTTCTGGCAGAATCTTGATGGCAGTTGCTCTGGTTTCTGTGTTAAGCAAAGCTGCCTCCAACTTTCCAGGATGGTTTCCTTCTCTCAGGACTAGGAGCCAGCCAGGGTATGTGGGGATATGAGTCAGCAGATGCTCATTTTTTTTTCCTGATCCAGCTTTCCTACCCTGAGTCTTTGCTTCTTTCCTGGCACTAGTGTGATAACCTTGGGAGATATTATACAATACTTCCTTGGAGGCATGTAGCTATAGGACTAAGGTAAAAGTATTGTATTGGCAAGAAATTTTGAGCTCCTGGTCCATACAGGTGAGTCATTGTATAGGTGAGAAAACTAAGCCTTGGGGAGTTTGAGAATCTTCAGTCCCCTCCAAATGCTTTAGTCCCAGTTGAGTAGTGAGCAGAGGACAGACACCCACTCAGACTTACTCAAGAGTTTACTGAAAGGATTCGGGAAAATCTCACCAGAACCCAAGGGTGGGAAGGACACCCCAGCCTCACAAGGACTGGGAACCAGAAGGCTGGCAGAAGACAAAGCAGCTACCCTTCTCCCTCTCTTGGGTACCAGGTGGATTGAAAGCCTAGCTGTGATCTCCTAACTGCAGACCCGGCTTCCTTCTCTTCCTGTTCACTCATAACAGTGGCCCATTCACCTGATGTTCGCTTGTCAGGACCAGATTTTTCAGTCAAGATAATAAACATCAACTGAGGATGGTCTCTGGTTCTACAGGTTCAAACTTTGAAGCTTGAATATGATTGGTTCCTGGCCAGCCAATGGATTGGCAGACTTTGGATCAAGTGCCCAACTCTGGGCCAATCAGCTGTGTCCAGGAGAAATGTCATAGGGTATAAACATGGCTGCCTTTCCAACCTCTTTATCAGTGGCTTTGGAGTACATGTTTTAAAGAAAAGAGATATAAGGAGGTAAATTATCTGAAAACATGTTAGCTGCATCTATTTTACTTATTTAATGGCTGTGTGTATTAGAGCAAAAAACCAGGAGTCTGAATGTTAGGTTTAAATCTAATGCTACCCTAACTGTGTGATATAAGCAGGAATTCATTTCCTCCTGAGTATAAGAGAACAGTGATACATACTACATGGTTTTTTTTTTTTTTCCTCCCATGAAATGTAACCATTTATTATTTGACAAATATCTTTATCAATAAGACAAACTAATAAGCTTTCCTCTCAGATTTGTATGTCCTAATGATTATTTTTTGTCAAAAATGATGCATTCTTCAGCCATATATTTTGTGAGTTGGAATCTTCTTAACACTGAAGATGTACCTGTTCTGTTCCTTAGATATTTCTTCGTGAACACTGTTATAACTGGTTCTACATAGGCTTTTTGTAAGTGAGACATACACTGTATATACTCTTCACTTATCCATTTATTTCACAGTTCTTGAATACCTCTTGTGTCCCAGGCCCTATGCTGATTACATGTATACCCATACAGTTCCTGCCTTTATGGAGTTTAAACTCTAACTGATGCGAGCATGCTGGGTACTTAATGAGTAGACTGTATTGTGAGACTGAGCTATTTCTGCAGATTTTCTGATGTCTTAAATGGACTTCTTCTATATATCCTCTATGTCTTTTAGTTAGACTCTGTGCTTACTAAGGAGCCAGCTGATTAGCAGTTCATATTGCCAATCTGCTCTTGAAAAGATGTCCAAATAAAGATAGGATAGGCTGTTTCTAGAAGGACAAGTTTCTTGCAGTCTGCATTATAGATAAGTGAACGAATACTCTTAACTGTGCAACAGCCTTTTAAGAGTTTGGTTCTGGTGAGTGAGCCATATTTGGTTGTGGTAACTGGCTGCCATGAGGTCCTGTCCCAGCTGACAGAAAGCCTTGATCTCTGACACGCTTCTCTTCCTAAGTACAACACATGCATGTTTCTGCTATGTCAGCCTGATCAGCGATTCCAAAGTCCATGCTGCTCCAAGGCTGTCTCTGGGGGGCAGTTGTTGCCCACTTCATGAAGCTGGCTGGAAGGCAAGGGGCCATTGAGCATCAGTCAGGAACAGAAGTGAGCATTCTGATCCAATTTGGGGCCCCTCAGCCCAGCTTTAGTCACTCTGGCTGGAGATGGTTCTGAGAATAAGATTGCATGATAGCCTAGCAATGAAGAGTATGGATTCAACTTAGATAAGCCTGGTTTTAATCTTGATTTGATTCTTGATTTAGTACTTACTAGTGGTGAGCTTACTCCTTGGAAGAAGTTATGACCAACCTAGATAGCATATTGAAAAGCAGAGACATTACTTTGCCAACAAAGGTCTATCTAGTCAAGGCTATGGTTTTTCCAGTGGTCATGTATGGATGTGAGAGTTGGGCTGTGAAGAAGGCTGAGCACCGAAGAATTGATGCTTTTGAACTGTGGTGTTGGAGAAGACTCTTGAGAGTTCCTTGGACTGCAAGGAGATCCAACTGGTCCATTCTGAAGGAGATCAGCCCTGGGATTTCTTTGGAAGGAATGATGCTAAAGCTGAAACTCCAGTACTTTGGCCACCTCAGGCGAAGACTTGACTCATTGGAAAAGACTCTGATGCTGGGAGGGATTGGGGGCAGGAGGAGAAGGGGACGACCGAGGATGAGATGGCTGGATGGCATCACGGACTCGATGGACATGAGTCTGAGTGAACTCTGGGAGATGGTGATAGACAGGGAGGCCGGGTGTGCTGCAATTCATGGGGTCGCAAAGAGTCGGACAAGACTGAGTGACTGAACTGAACTGAACTGAGTGGTGAGCCTGGGAAGTTACTTGAGTGTTCTAAGTAAACTTCAGTCTCCTTGCCTGCGAAATGGTGCTAATTGTACCCATAGCTGTGGGGTTAGTTTGTGCTTGTTCAAGAGGAATTAAGTGCTTAGTACATGATAGCTGTTGGTGGCTGTGTCCCTGGTGGCTCAGCAGTAAAGACTTCTCTTGCAATGAAGGAGACAGGTTTGATCCCCCAGTCGAGAAGATCCCCTGAAGAAGGGAATGACAACCTACTCCAGAATTCTTACCTGGGAAGAGCCTGGTGGCTTACAGTCTATGGGGTTGCAAGAGTAGGACACAACTTAACAACTAAGCCGCCACCACTACATGACATTAAGACGGCTGGACTGGGGCAGCTCAGCCACCAACTGACCTTGGAACACACAGCCAGTCAGTTGCCCTCTTGCGGCGTCAGTTTCCCACCTGGCTAGAAAACAGGTTGCACTTCATAGTGTCTGAGGATTCTCTCAGCCCTGATGGTTTGTGAGGTAGGTACAACAGAGGGAGCTTGCTATGGGGCATGGCAGCGGGAGACCATGCTGGAGACCTGAGTGTCCCTCTGGAGCCTTGGCTTGGCAGCTGTTCTTGGCCCCATCTGTGTGTCAGGAAGAGTTGGAGTCAGAATCCTCTTGGTTACCCAGTAGTAGACCTCGTGGGATCGGGGGCTTCGTGCAAAGGCTGGGGAGCGGAGAGGCCCACCTGTGATACCCCATGCTGGCTGTCACTCAGTGACTCTGTGGCATGCACAAAGCTGATGGGCTGGGGGCGGGGTCTAGCATAGTTGGGAAAGGCTGCCTCGAGGAGTTGGAGGCATTGAGCTGGGCCTTGAAGAAAATGGGGATAGATAGGAGATGGAGGCATAGATAGGAGAGAGGGGGCATAGCTGGGAGAGAGGGGAAGGAATTCTTGAGCCATGTGAGTGGAATGCCAGGTGGAAGGCAGAGCCCGTTGGGGCTAAGATGGGAAGGCAGATGTACAGTTGCCCCAGGAGGTAAGCCTTGATGAAGAAAGCGGAAGGTAGCCAGCAGCAGGTGGGGAGGCAGGGTGGGGCCGTGGAAAATAGGTGAGCAGAAGGGGACGTGAGAATAGGAGTATTTGAAGCAAGCAGTCCCGGCTGTGGGGAGGCAGATGGTGGGGAAAGGTGTGTCCAGGACTGGGGGACTGGAAATAGATCTTCCCTCGAGCTAGATCTACACTGGCTATTGTCAGGGAGGCATCCAGGGGCTCGCCAGCACTAAGGGCTGCCAGCCAGCTGGGTGCTCCCTGTCTCACTGGGCAAGTGGAGTGGCCAGTCACCCTGACCTCACATTGGCTTTGTGGACCAATCGTGTCCCACAGCCTTTCCTTGAGTAGATATTTCTGAACAGAAGATGTGGATCCGTGGTGACCTTGGAAACCCAGCTGAAGTGCCAGAGTGACACCAGCTCGTCCCAGCCTCAGCCCCACAGCAACACCTAGCTACCCACATTTTGTAGGGGAGTGGAGCAGAGAAGAAAGCATGATCGCACTGAGTCCTCTCACCCGCATCTCAAAGGCTGCTTTTCTGGGTTTGAACAGCAAGGGACCAGCTGAACCACACACTGCCCAGAGCCCAGCAAGGCCAGTCTTCAGGTGGTCGGTCATCACTGAGTCCATACTGCTTGGCTAAGTTCCAGACTGGTGCCCAGAGGTGACAGAGGCCGACAGGGTCCCACACTTGCAGGGCTTACGTGTGCTTGAGAAACAGTCACATGTGAAAAAGGAAAATAAGTCTAGGTTTTGATAAGTGCAGTGCAGGAAATAAACGGGCACTATGATAACGATTAATCAGAGGAAGGAGGTAGATAGAGTGTGGCTGGGAAAGGCCTCTCTGAAGCAAGGCACTCTGGGGGAGAGGCAGTGAGTGAGGGCAGAGGAGGAGGAGAAGCCGTGTGGTAGCAGGCCAAGGCATGCTGTTCTAGGGGTAGTGACCACCACTCACCTGGTGGGGGTCTTGTGGTGTGGCCAGTGGGTGACTTCACTGCCCCCGCTCCCCAGACATATCCTGGCCCGGATGCCCAGGGAATGGGCAACACTGGAGACCCTCTGTCGACCCCCAACACACACACACACACACACACACACACACACACACACTCACACTCACACTCACACTCTCTCACTCACTCCACTCACTCACTCACTCCACTCACTCACTCCACTCACTCACTCACTCACTCACTCACTCACTCACTCACTCACACCGGGCTTTGTCTCCAGGAAAAGTGACAGTCATGCTGAAGTGCAAGAAAAAGATCCCTCCGCAGCTTTCCTGTATTCTTAAATTAAAACAGACTTCACTGTAGCGCTTTCTGGGATATAATTTGTTAGGGACCTCGGGGAATTTGGGTTGAAAAATTGCTACCCCTTGTTCTTAACCCCAGAGTGCCTTGCTTCTAATTCTTCCTCCATTCTCCAAGCTCCAAGCATTCTCAGCTCCACCAGCACCTCTTCAGAGAGGGTTTTCCCAGCCACACTCTATCACCTCCTTCCTCTGATTAATCACTATCATAGTACCTGTTTATTTCCTGCAGTTGGGCTTTTAGCAGTCACTCTGGTAGATGTGAGGTTTGCCCGACTAGCCGCTCTCATCTCTCTCAGCATCTTTTCAGATTCTGTAATCTCATCCTCTGGGTTCCCGATGCTGACCTGGACTCCCTGGCCTCACTGTGGAGGAACAGCAGGGTGACCCAGTTAGCCCAGTTGGGAAGGCTGGTGGAAGCCAGTGTTCACTGGGAGCTGAGCTGTCAAGAAGGTGTCAGGAAGTGGAGAGAAGCTTCTGGCTCGTGTAACCCCCAACTTCATGTTTGGAACATGCTTTATAGAGCTCTCGGGATGGGGGTTTCATTTAATTGTCTCAGCCCTGGCTCCACGTTCCCTTCTTAGTCAGGCGCCTCTCAGCCTCAGGCTGAAATGCATCTGCCTGCCTGAACTGTTATTGGACTAGATGGTGGGGAAATGGCCCAGGCATCCTGAGAGGTGAGAGAAAGCCAGACTCGGAGGAGGAGTCTGCCAGGGACTGTCCACGAAGTGAGCGAACCATGAGTGGGTCTCTGAGCCAATGTGCTGTGATCGCAGGGCCCTCTCTCCTGTTCTGTCTGGCCTGTCGGCATTGCCACGGGCCACCCCTGGATCCCTGTGTCCCAGAACCTTAGTGTTTAAGGGATATCCTAAGTGCTCTAAAGCCTGTGTGTCTGTTCTCTGGGGAAGACTCATCTGGGGAAGAGGGGGTGATTGGGGATGTCAAGGCCTCCTGGGGAGCAAGTGCCCACTTATGCCAGCTCGTAGTGGATCTGGGACATTTTTCAAGGTGACCTCTGTATGAATCAGAATAGTTTATGTTTTATAAGACATAACACCCTGTGTTTGTATAACACCTTGGAAAGAAGAATGGCAGATGTTGGCATCTGCTCCTTTTCAGGTGGAAATTGAAGCCCAGAGTGGGTCAGTGACTTGCCCAGAGGTTGCATAGCTGGGAGGTGGGGCCCAGGCTGCCATACTACTTATCCAGTGCTGTTTATCCAGGGTTGGGAAATCTGGATGTTTGCATTTCTCTTCCTTGTGGATTTTACTTCTTTGAAAAGCCAAGCCCCAGAGCTCTCTGCTGTGTGAATTCTCCAGGCCACAGAGAGCAGGAGAGCAGAGGTCAGTCCCGCTGAAGCCCCAGATGGGGTAGGAGCAAGGCCAAGGCGTGGGGCGGGGGGAGTATGAAAGGGAAGGGATGCTTGCTGGCCCGGTTTCCTGCAGAAGAGTTGTGAGTGTTCTGGCATTTGGTTCAGCCAGGTCCATGAGGTGGGGCTGGACTGGATGGGTGGATGGGGTCAAGGGTGCTTGTGGTCTCCCTGGAGATCTCCTTACCAGGACTGAGGGTGTGAGGGCTGAGCCTGAACTGTGCCTGAGCCATGCTTGCCAGGACCCCAACCTGCTCTGCCGTCCCTTTGTCAGAATAAATAGACCTACCCTGGCCCCTTCCCCAACCCCTCATGACCCGGTGAAGAGCTCCATCCCTCCTTCCCCTCAGTGGTCTCAGTACTGTCTGAACGACCTCTTCTATGCAAGGACTGCCTCTGTAGGGTGCGGTTTGCTCATTCAGTCCACACACACGGGGCACCTACTGTGTGCCCAGCTCTGGGTGCAGCAGTTGACAAGAAGCAGTCATCCCTGTCTTCCCCATAGACGGTATTCTAGGGCTTTCTCTTTCCTCAGGGTAAAGGCCTGGATGCAGTCGGTCTATCATATTGACAACGCACCTCCATGTGGGAGGCAGAAAGCCCAGTGCTGCTGGGGCCAGTGTTACTGAGGGGCTGGGAGGGTGGGACCGGAAGGCACAGTCTGCTCCAGGTTCAGAGATGGGGCAGCGCCTGGGGTGGGTGGTCATGGCTGGAGGAAGCAGGCCGCGAACAAGGAGCTGAAGGAGGAAAGTGCTCTAAGCTGAGTAAACGGCATGTGTGAAGGTATAGCAGTGGCACGGACTAGGCGGATCTGGCCAGGCTTCGGGGCTGCCAGAGAGGAGACGTCCCCTAAGTGATACACAGGCCAAGGGGACGATTGAGGGTTTCAGGGGCCTCAAATGTCAGGAGAAAGAGACATTTCTGACCATCTGCCCGAACCTCCCTTTGACGAAGGAGGAATGGAGGCCTGACGTCATTTGCCCAGTGTCCCATGGAGTTTGTGGCAGGTCTGCTGCATGGGCCAGGGACCGCAGGTGCCAAGGTAGCTGTCTCTGAGGCACACTGGCATCTCCTGGCACCTTCGAGGCCTCACCGCCCAGCCACTCATGGACTGGGGCCCAGCCTGTCCCCCAGGTGAAGGAGGAGGTGAGCGTGCTCTTCAGCTCCCCACCCTGGACCCCTCAGCCTGGTCCTACAGCTGGAACCAGGACAGAGCGAGCAGAGGCAGGCCCAAGAGGGAGACCTCTTTCCTTGTATCCTCCCCAACCACCTGCGCTCACACAGGCTCATTTTTCAGACAAGGTGCTGTCCCCCCAGCAAGGTTATCTTCAGATGCCTCGGCGTGAAGGCAAACACCCCCTTTCAGCAACACCACTTCTTGGGACCCAGGTGGGGCTATCCCACTGGCTGGCTGTGTTCCCTGGCGCCCCCCATCCCCCCACACCGTCGCTCCAGCCCGAAGTGCTGCCTTCCCCATCGCTTAGGTCCCTCCTTCCCCGCAGGAAGGTGGTGGGGTCTCTGTTGAGGTTGGCCAGGCCTCCACTCCTGGTGTTTCTGGGCACTCTGTCTTTTCTTATTTGTTTTCTGTACTTCTAACCGGCGCCCTGACAAAAGCCCCAGGCTCCTCTCTGCTCAGCAGGCTCACCATCTTTTGATTGAGGCAGAACGTTGAGCTGCTGCAATCAGGACAGCCCGGGACCTCGTCCCTGCACCAGTGACTGCAGTATTGGCCACAGGCCTCCCCCTGCCCGCCCCCACCCCCAGCCTGGCCAAGTGACCTCCTGGCACCTGAGGTGAGGGGCTTTCTGCCAATTCCAGCCAACTGCTTCTTGCTCAAGGCATGGGGTCAGCAGGTTGCCACTTGGCACCATGCTCAGGGTGTCATCTCAGTGGGCAGAGCAGCGGTGTGCCCTCGTGGGAGGAATGACAAGCTTTATATGAAAGTCAATCTCAGTCAGTCTAGGTTCCAAGTTGAGCCACCCACTAACCAGGTGATCTCAGGCAAGCTGCTCTTCCTCCTGAGCATCACCTTTCCTCACCTGTGGTCAGGAGTGAAGACAGTGGGCACGGCTGCTTTCCAGACACCAGGCTCCCCTGTTCCCCGTGACCATTGTGCTTTTACCAAGCCAGGCAGGAAGCAGGCCATTCATCTCCATAGTGCCAGGACTCCTGAGATCCCCTCTAAGCCATGGGGCTCCAAAAAAAAAAAAAGCCAGTTTCAGCTTAGAGGGAGCAAGCAAGGGGAATCTGACCATGTTGGCAACTTTCAGCCAGCTCTCCAAGCAGCCAAATGGGTCATTGGCTACAAACATCCCTGGGTTTGTAATGATGATCACAGGGCCCGTGGGCTCCTGGACACCTTTGGAATGGGCTTTGTGAGGCCAAATGCTCCACAGATTAAATTTCCGGAGAAAGAACAGCTGAGAAATAGTCTCGAGCTTTGCTAAGCCACTTCTGTGCTATGACAGTAAAAGGGGGATGTGTGTGTTCTCCACTGATAAAAGGGCGGGGATCGGCAAAGGAGGAAGATTGTCCACTCGTGAGCCTCCCTCTCTCTTTTAATTTGCATCAGCCAATGAGGCAGCTGGTGCTGCTGTATTTTCCAGGCTAGTGCTGGTAACAGAAGGAATATGATTAGTGTTGTGGAATTTCATGATAGGGGTTAGGGGTGGCTTCTCCCCTCCCCTTTTAAAATAAAGTGATGTTTTGAAGAGTTGCCCTAGGGAACTGCTGAAAGCAGAGTGGCTGAAAGACGCTTTTGGTCGTGTCAGACAAGGACAAGATTATCCAAGTGAACGAGGGTATCTGTCCCCGTCAGCCGTGCTGTGGGGCTCCAGGGCCCTTCTGCCAGAAAGCGAGCAAGGGTCTGTAATCACAAACAGGCGGGGATCAGTTACCACCAGAAGTATTACTTTGGACTTTTGGCTTTGAAGGGGAAGAATGCAGTTTTCCTTGCCCCTCCTCCCCCATCCTTCTCAAGTTAAACGAGATCTGTGAAATCGATCGCTCTGGGACTTAAAAAGAGAGGCCAAAATTCAAGCCAGTGCAGAGTCCTGAAGGCCCAGCATAGGAGGCTTCCACCAGCCTCCACTTGTCTGGGGGCAGGGGTTTGCCTAGCCCAGTTCATTTTGAGGTGATGAATTAGAGAAGTCCATTTCCCCTGAGTCTTTCTTGTCTACCTGGGGCATCCTTGCCTCTGTCTTGCCCACCAGCCAAGTGTCTTGACCCTTCTGCATGTTTAAGCTGGTGTTTTCTGCATATCTACCATATGCCTAGCACAGTGGGGTGGGGCTATAATGAAAATGGCTTAGCACGTTGGAGCAGACTCTGACCAGCCTGTAAAGATAACAAAATAATGGGGCTCTCACCCCTCCTGACCCCACCTAGCCCTGGGAAGCCCCTCCCCTTGCCTCATCCAGCACCCCTTTGGCAAGAACCAGATTAGCTCCTTCACACTTGGGTGTAAATAATACTGCACCAGGAGTACTGACACTGAGGGGTGTGCTTCCCCTGGCCTTGGTAATGGGAGCAAGACCGGAGTTGCTGAACACCTGGACCTCCTTGCCAGCAGAGTTGTGATGTTTGAACTACTAGTCTGCCCTGTTCACAAATGTTTTCGCTTGTTCGCCATTCCCCTTAAACAACATTACTTCATTGTGTTTCACTAAGAGTTTATTTGAGCACATCTAAGACCTTCATCATTTTATTAAAATTGTTCCTAAGTGACATTGTTTTTTTCACTTTATTGCTTCATATTTAAAAAGGCTAAACATTCCTAGTTATAGCAGCTGTCCCACGTCTCTGAAAGCTGTCCCTCCCAGATGCCAATCAAAACTATCCCTTTTGAAGAATTAATATGCCCTTATGGATTTATTTCTCAATTTATATTTCCAATATACTTCTAACTTCTATGACTGACTTTTGAGTTTAAGACTTAAGATAGGGATTGTAGTTGACTGCTCCCTGGAGGACAGAGAGGAAGGCAGCCTGTTCAGCAGGGCTTCGCATGGGGGAGGGAGAGCAGTCAGGGCTCTTGCTGTAGCGCCTCCCCGGTGAAGGCTTCACTCCACTCCTGCTTCCACTCCAGTCCTGTGTCCCAGGTCTCACTACACAGCTGACACAAACTTCCCTCTTTGGACTCAAAAGGCCTCCGCTTTTGTTGGGGCCAGAGTATTCATACCCTGATCTGTCAGCCCCCATGGGGCCATCCCTCTACCGCCTGGATGGATTCAGAGCCAGGTTTGCTTGGAACTCTGATCCAGAAACCAGGACAGAGAACAGGGTTGGAGATACCCACATTCTAGGCTAAGGGACAGGCCAGGGTTGGGGAACAGGAGCTGATGATGATATTGCTCACTTCCTGGGGAGTGAAGTTAGAGCCTGCCATGGCCGAGGGCTCAGACTCAGCTGTGCTGAGTTGGGTCTGCCAGGCAAAGACATATTTAAGGGGGGTTGGGAGTGTGGAATTCTTCAAGGCCCACTTCAACACCCAGACATCTGTTCCATCCAGGCCCTCCACCTTAGAACCACTTCTAGAACAGTCTCTCCTCAAGGGCCCTGTGGTGGTGGGATGACCTCATAGAAGCCAGGAGGGCAGGCTCGGTCAGTGACTTCCTAGCGTCCTCTCTGTCTCTCTGCCATAAGGTACCAGAATCTTGCTGCTGACTGTGGTGGGGTGTTGATCATAGGCAGGCTCTCAAAGTGCATGTGTTAGTCGCTCAGTCATGTCCGATTCTTTGAGACCCCCATGGATTATAGCCCACCAGTCTCCTCTGTCCGTGGAATTTCCAGGCAAGAATACTGGAGTGGATTACCATTCCCTTCTACAGGGGATCCTCCCAACCCAAGGATTGAATTAGGGTCTCCTGCATTGCAGGCAGATTCTTTACCGTCTGAGCCACTAGGGAAGCCCATTCAGAGTGGGGAGAACCAAACCATGCAATTAAGTGAGTGTGTAGCCAGGGGCTAGAGATGAGGCATTGGCTGATTCATTCCCCAGCTTATGTCCTGCTGTGTGCCACACTTTGAGGCACAGAGATCATCAAGGATGGCTTGATCCCCAGTCATGGAGCCTTCAGCCTCAAGGGAAAGGAGGGGACTGGGATTGCTGGTGTACAAGGGGGCAGAGTGTAACTCTGCAGACACCTCCCCTTAGGGGTTGGGGGCTGAGGCACCAGAAAGTGACAGGGCAGAAATGGAAAATGTCCTTGATTGATGCCCATGGATGTCAGTCACTACTGACTGACCATTCACTGTAACTGGTGAGACTAGAATGAGACAGTTGGCCCCAGGTAGTCTCTGAGGCAAATGAACTAGGGGTGTGGCCTTTTCTCCTTGGATTGGGATAGGAGCTGTGAAAGTGAAGTCGCTCAGTCAGTGTCCGACTCTTTGCGAGCCCATGGACTGTAGCCCACCAGGCTCCTCTGTCCATGGGATTTTTCCGGGCAGAGATACCTGGAGTGGGTTGCCATTTCCTCCTCCAGGGGATCTTGCCGACCCAGGGATCGAACCCGCATCTCCTGCACTGGCAGGCTGATTCTTTCCCATTGAGCCCTTGGGAAGCCTGACTCAAGAGAAAACTTTCCTAAATTACACAAACCCAACTAGGGCTCAGGATGGTCATCCCAGGCCCAGGGTATTCCAACCTCAGCTTAAACCTAGTTCTGCTTTTTGGAGACCACTGATGTCAGAAGCTCTGGGAAAGGCAAGAAGGGAATGGTTGAAGCTCCTCCTGTATATCAAACAGTGAGCCAGACACCTCCCATTTGTGTAGTCGCCACCCTTGCCCTGTAAAGCACAGGTGGCAGGACTTCTGTTTCACAGGTAGGAAAGCCCAGAGAGTTCAGATAGCTAGCTTCTTCCCTGTACACTCTGCTGCCTCGTGGTTAATCTCCTGCGGTTCTCTCGGGCAGAAGCACCATGGTGGGGGAAGCTATTTCCTCTGATTAGCTTTCCCCATCTGTCCTCTGAGGGTTGGATGTAGCAGGGCTCTGGGGCTGCCCTTTCCAGAGGCGCCCCCATGAGTTGCACCCACAGTGGAAGAGGGCAGTATGTTCCCTGTGTGAAACCCCATGGCTCCAAGAGTCCCAGTGGAAGCCTGCAGCCAGCCCATGAAACTGCTTTGAATTTGAAGGGGCTGTGACAGAATGTGGTCCACTGGAGAAGGGAATGGCAAACCACTTCAGTATTCTTGCCTTGAGAACCCCATGAACAGTATGAAAAGGCAAAATGATAGGATACTGAAAGAGGAACTCCCCAGGTCAGTAGGTGCCCAACACACTACTGGAGATCAGTGGAGAAATAACTCAACAAAGAATGAAGGGATGGAGCCAAACCAAAAACAATACCCAGCTGTGGATGTGACTGGTGATAGAAGCAAGGTCCGATGCTGTAAAGAGCAATATTGCATAGGAACCTGGAATGTCAGGTCCATGAATCAAGGCAAACTGGAAGTGGTCAAACAAGAGATGGCAAGAGTGAACGTCGACATTCCAGGAATCAGCGGACTAAAATGGACTGGAATGGGTGAATTTAATTCAGATGACCATTATATCTACTACTGTGGGCAGGAATCCCTCAGAAGAAATAGAGTAGCCATCATGGTCAACAAGAGAGTCCGAAATGCAGTACTTGGTAGCAATCTCAAAAACGACAGAATGATCTCTGTTCGTTTCCAAGGCAAACCATTCAATATCACAGTAATCCAAGTCTATACCCCAACCAGTAATGCTGAAAAAGCTGAAGTTGAACGGTTCTATGAAAACCTACAAGACCTTTTAGAACTAACACCCAAAAAAGATGTTCTTTTCATTATGGGGGACTGGAATGTAAAAGTAGGAAGTCAAGAAACACCTGGAGTAACAGGCAGATTTGGCCTTGGAATGCGGAATGAAGCAGGGCAAAGACTAATAGAGTTTTGCCAAGAAAATGCACTGGTCATAGCAAACACCCTCTTCCAACAACACAAGAGAAGACTTTACACATGGACATCACCAGATGGTCAACACCGAAATCAGACTGATTATATTCTTTGCAGCCAAAGATGGAGAAGCTCTATACAGTCAACAAAAACAAGACCAGGAGCAGACTGTGGCTCAGATCATGAACTCCTTATTCCCAAATTCAGACTTAAATTGAAGGAAGTAGGGAAAACCGCTAGACCATTCAGGTATGACCTAAACCAAATCCCTTATGATTATACAGTGGAAGTGAGAAATAGATTTAAGGGCCTAGATCTGATAGATAGAGTGCCTGATGAACTATGGAATGAGGTTCAAGACATTGTACAGGAGACAGGGATCAAGACCATCCCCATGGAAAAAAAATGCAAAAAAGCAAAATGGCTGTCTGGGGAGGCCTTACAAATAGCTGTGAAAAGAAGAGAAGCGAAAAGCAAAGGAGAAAAGGAAAGACATAAGCATCTGAATGCAGAATTCCAAAGAATAGCAAGAAGAGATAAGAAAGCCTTCTTCAGCGATCAATGCAAAGAAATAGAGGAAAAGAACAGAATGGGAAAGACTAGAGATCTCTTCAAGAAAATTAGAGATACCAAGGGAACATTTCATGCAAAGATGGGCTCGATAAAGGACAGAAATGGTATGGACCTAACAGAAGCAGAAGATATTAAGAAGAGGTGGCAAGAATACACAGAAGAACTGTACAAAAAAGACCTTCATGACGCAGATAATCACAATGGTGTGATCACTCATCTAGAGCCAGACATCCTGGAATGTGAAGTCAAGTGGGCCTTAGAAAGCATCACTACGAACTAAGCTAGTGGAGGGGATGGAATTCCAGTTCAGCTATTTCAAATCCTGAAAGATGATGCTGTGAAAGTGCTGCACTCAATATGCCAGCAAATTTGGAAAACTCAGCAGTGGCCACAGGACTGGAAAAGGTCAGTTTTCATTCCAATCCCAAAGAAAGGCAATGCCAAAGAATGCTGAAACTATTGCACAATTGCACTCATCTCACACACTAGTAAAGTAATGCTCAAAATTCTCCAAGCCAGGCTTCAGCAATACGTGAACCGTGAACTTCCTGATGTTCAAGCTGGTTTTAGAAAAGGCAGAGGAACCAGAGATCAAACTGCCAACATCCACTGGATCATGGAAAAAGCAAGAGAGTTCCAGAAAAACATCTATTTCTGCTTTATTGACTATGCCAAAGCCTTTGACTGTGTGGATCACAATAAACTGTGGAAAATTCTTGAAGAGATGGGAATACCAGACCACCTGACCTGCCTCTTGAGAAATCTGTATGCAGGTCAGGAAGCAACAGTTAGAACTGGACATAGAACAACAGACTGGTTCCAAATAGTAAAAGGAGTATGTCAAGGCTGTATATTGTCACCCTACTTATTTAACTTATATGCAGGGTACATCATGAGAAACGCTGGCCTGGAAGAAACACAAGCTGGAATCAAGATTGCCAGGAGAAATATCAGTAACCTCAGATATGCAGATGACACCACCCTTATGGCAGAAAGTGAAGAGGAAATAAAAAGCCTCTTGATGAAAGTGAAAGTGGAGAGTGAAAAAGTTGGCTTAAAGCTCAACATTCAGAAAATGAAGATCATGGCATCTGGTCCCATCGCTTCATGGGAAATAGATGGGGAAACAGTGGAAACAGTGTCAGACTTTATTTTGGGGGACTCCAAAATCACTGCAGATGGTGACTGCAGTCATGAAATTAAAAGACGCTTACTCTTTGGAAGAAAAGTTATGACCAACCTAGATAGCATATTCAAAAGCAGAGACATTACTTTGCCAACTAAGGTCCGTCTAGTCAAGGCTATGGTTTTTCCTGTGGTCATGTATGGATGTGAGAGTTGGACTGTGAAGAAGGCTGAGCACCGAAGAACTGATGTGTTTGAACTGTGGTGTTGGAGAAGACTCTTGAGAGTCCCTTGGACTGCAAGGAGATCCAACCAGTCCATACTGAAGGAGATCAGCCCTGGGATTTCTTTGGAAATTTCAGCTAAAGCTGAAACTTCAGTACTTTGGCCACCTCAGGCGAAGACTTGACTCATTGGAAAAGACTCTGATGCTGGGAGGGATTGGGGGCAGGAGGAGAAGGGGATGACAGAGGATGAGATGGCTGGATGGCATCACTGATTCGATGGACATGAGTCTGAGTGAACTCCGGGAGTTGGTGATGGACAGGGAGGCCTGGCGTGCTGCGATCCATGGGGCCACATAGTCGGACAGGACTGAGCGACTGAACTGAACTGAACTTGGTTCATAGAATTCCCTCTGCATTCTTCTAGAAGCCTCACCCAGGGCGTGGGCTTGTCCCTGGTGCTGGGCTTGTGGGACCTCCCTGAGCTTGGCTTTTTCATTCCTGTGAGGGGAGAGGCACAAATGAAAATGGCCCAATCAGGTGCTGTGCTCACACACAGCCAACTGTGAGAGCTTATGGGTGGGGGAATGAGCTTCCTGGGTGATCCTGGGCACTATGCAACAAGCAGCAGAAATCTCCTAGCCTCAGGTCCCTGTGGGCAGATCCCTCCAGGTGAACTGTGAATCAGAGGCACCTCCCTAGTTTAAGGGACCAGAGGAAGGAACGCTGCCCAGGGGCTGAAGAACTGCACTGGACTCCAGTTGCCAGAAGGTGCCAGGCCAGAGGGATGGGAGTTGTAGAGCAAATGCCCAGTGCTGACCCCAGGAGCTGGTCTCGGAGAGACTGAGGCTGAGGGAAGCAGGGGGGACTAGTGTGGAGGGAGAAGCCAGGCAAGGTGGAGGAAGCCTTGTGCCCATCTTGTTACTGCATTTCGTGTTCAACAGCTGCTCCCCAAGTCCCTTCTTTGTCAAACACTTGCCAGGCAGGGGCTCAACAGGATACCAAGATGAGCAAGACGTGGCCTTTGTCCTCAAGGAGCTCTTGGTCTAGCTGGCGTGACAGCCAACCCAAACCCAAGGTCAGGGTGCAGGGAGAGCATGAGGGAAGGAGAGCAGAAGGCCAGCTCTCAGAGTCACAGGAGCTTCACAAAGGCAATGGTTTTGAAAGATAAGGCCTGGGCAGCGATGGATCAGAAAGACCAACGTGTCTGGGGCTTCTCAGCTCTGCTGGGTGTGCACAAAGCAGCATGATGTGGGAGAGGGAGAGGGTGGGATGATTTGGGAGAATGGCATTGAAACAGGTATAATACCATATATGAAACGAGTTGCCAGTCCAGGTTCGATGCATGATACTGGATGCTTGGGGCTGGTGCACTGAGACGACCCAGAGGGATGGTATGGGGAGGGAGAAGGGAGGGGGGTTCAGGATGGGGAACACGTGTATACCTGTGCCATACATGGCAAAACCAATACAATATTGTAAAGTAATTAACCTCCAATTTAAATAAATAAATTTATATTTAAAGCAAAAAAAAGCAGCATAATGGGGGGCCTTTCCTTCTAGACCACAGGAAAGGCTTGTGTTCAGATCCCACTGTGCCACTAAGTAGCTATATGTAACCATTTTGCCCCTCAATTCCCATATCTATAAAATGATGATAATATGTTGAAATCCATGTGGCTATTGGGAAGGTTTACTGTGCAAGAATATTGTCAAGTGACATTTTCCTATTCTTTTCTCTAACGGACAGGGCCACCATCCAGTCTGGGCAGTGAGTTGCATCTGGGAGTCGGGGGCAGGAGGAAGTTAGGAGTCCATCAAGTTCCTCAACCTGCTCAGAATAATGACCCCCTCCACCCCCATCCACCTACAATCCAGAGACTTTTCAAAGCATGTTTCCCATCTCTTCCTCAGCATAGCTATGCAAGGCTAAGTAGGGAGAGGCCTTTGTTTCCATATTTCAGAAGAGGAAACTGAATGGCTTGCACAATACCACAGAGCTTGCTAGTGGCTGAGCTTGGATATAAATCAAGGGGCTGCATATCCTTAACCCAAGGCTCCTCTGCAAGATCAGTGTTTCCCAGAGAGTGGGTCCTATAAGTGAGCGGCAGACCCAGCATTAAACGGCATTGAATCCCATCAGGAAAAGGTGACTTCCTTTCAGTTATTTCACTCCACATTGAGGAAAGTTTCCATGTGGGGCTTCTGTGTGGCTGAAACTTGCTGCTGCTGTTTGTTTGACCAAGGGAAATTCTAGCCCCCGTCTCAGTGTGTTGGCTAGAATGTGCCTTAGTATCTTGCTGGAAATCCATAGCATTGTTGTTTCATTGTATTTTTTCAGCTATGTTCTATCTTTGCCAAGGGATACAAGTTTTCCATTTAGTGTAACATAAGTAAATGGTTTTTGGAAACATACTTTTTGTTTATTTTTTTAAATCAGTGGCACAGGGGGTTATTCAGATTGTTTAATTGCATGCCTGGTGCTCTATAGGGCTTCCCTCAGGACTCAGCAATAAAAGAATCCACCTGCAATGCAGGAGAGAGAGACTCTATCCCTGGGTCAGGAAGATCCCCTGGAGAAGGGAAAGGCTATCCACTCCAGTATTCTTGCCAGGAAAACCCATGGACAGAGAAGCCTGGCAGGCAAAGAGTTGGGCACAACTGTGCGACCGAGACGCATGCACCGCTGCTTTGTAATGCCCAGAGTTTGGGAAACACAGTTACAGGTCCCCAGGCAGGACACTTCCTGGTACCTTTCTTCTCCCAGACTCCTAGGCAACACCAGTGGCTCCCAAATTCCAACTGGGAAAGAAGCCCGGAAAAGTATCAGCATTCGCGGCGGCTGCTCCCCACACCGCGTGGAAGAATCCACGTTGTCAGAGAACTGTTGACGTCAGGCGGTGCGGGTTTTTGTAAGACCTCTATTTAAAATTCCCCAGAAATTAAAGAAGCAGGGTTTGGAGGGAGGGATGCCCTAGACAAATTGCGGAGTGGGTTTGTCTTGTTTATGGACATAGTCTTTAAAGTAGAAATTGCCCCTGTTTTTTATTTTTTGCGCCAGTTCAAGAGGGGCTGAACTCAGCTAGAAGGGAGGGGATGGTTGTCCATCTAAGGCTTTTAGTTGAAACCAACTCAATTCTGGGATCAAGAAGCCTCTGCTTTTAGCCAAGAGAGAAAAGGGGGAAAGTATACAAACTCACTCGTGTATACTTCATCTTGGAGTAAACTAGTTAAAAGAATAAAGACAACCCCTTATATTTGAAATGACTGGTGTAACAGATACAGAGGGTTCCCTCAGCTTTTTCCTCCAAGCTGGATATACACATACACACGGCAGACACATTGCTAGGTGGCCCCTATTCCTTTCTTTCTGATTCCCCAGCACAACCCTGGTAAGTCCATGCTACTTAATATCCTCATCTCACTAATGAGGACTTCACTGTCTTTCATCAGCCATTTTGGATGACCAAGTATCATTCTAGCCCACAGTCTTTTTCTTAGAAATGTCACCCACACAACACCATGGCAAATGGGATGCTTTTAGATGACACAGAGAGGCAGTTTGTTCCACAACACATGGAAAAAAACAAAAAGCCTTCGTCTTACCTTGTTTTATTTCTAAGACAAGCCTGATTTACCTCAGCTCGATGGTCAACTCTGACTCTCTCTAACAAATCTTCTGTAACAAAAAGGAAGCAGTCTCTAGATGCGGCCTCTTCAGTCACAGCACAGCTCAAATTTACTCTCTTGTTTTGTTCTCTGTAATTTCATGGTTGGGACCAGTGGTCCTAATTGTTTATTCATGGTGGCAATCTGAAGTTTCCTAAACAAATTATTTTCTTGAAGTTAAAAAAAGAGGGGGGAACTGCTTTAAATATATAGTTACTATGTGAACCACAGTATACGTAGTTCTAGGATATGGCCAAAGTCAGTGGTGTGGAAATATCTGAGGTTTGAGAAATGCTGATCCAAAGTCACTCTCTCCTGGCAAAGACCTCAGATGAGATCTTGTGCCAGAAAACTGTCAACTGGGTGGGCTCTGAGAGGATGAGGGAGAGGCTACCTAGAGACAGAGGCAGAAATCTACCTGTTAGCCCCCTCCTCGGGGTATGGCAAGAGGGGGAAAAGCCATGCCCATGACTTTTCTGAGAGCTGGGTCCGCTTGGTGGAGACCAACAGAATGGAGGAGAAACAGATGAAAGGACTGGTTTCCTGGTTCATCTGTCAGATGGAGATTTAGGGGACCTAATGGAAAAAGCAGACGGCGTTGGCCTCTTTCTGCAAAGGTAGCGACAAAGGAGTCATTTTTAAACTGAGCCGAGGGGATGCTGTGCTAGGAGTCAGGCCTGAGGACCAATCCTGGACTGCTCCTTGTAAACCAGGCATCTGGGTAAGTCACCCGGTCCAGGTGCTTCCTAATCCCAGTGCAGCCTAAGATTTCACAGGCGTACTCTCTACCCTATTCAAACTCCAGGACCCTTCTCATCCTCGCTGCCAAGTAGGGTGACCCATACAACCCAAGTGCCCGAGACACTCCCAATTGGCACCTAATATTTGGCGTAATTATGAATAATGCCCCCATGTACTCCAGAAAGTTTAGATAGTGAATTATAAGACCACTGTTCTAAGCCCTGTCCTTTCGTCTCTCCACTTACTATAATACTTTTCATCTTGTCAGATTTGACCTGTCATTACCATCTGCTGAGATCTGTTTTGGCTCCTGATCCTGGCACCACTTTTACTAAATGAGACGGTGCGGCCAACACAGCCTCTGTCTTCATACTATGACTGATTAAAACACCCAGTGGCACAGGTTCCCAGTGGGTGTAACCAGTAAGCCGTCAGATCCCCTCTGGATGTAACCTCTGTGGTCAGCTGTCAGCTGTGAGTCTAGTACTGCAGCCCTGCAGCCCTCAGCAGGACCACGAGAGCCCGAAGGTCTGGGTGGCTCAGCTCGGATGTTTCCCAGACCCTCCAGGCCAGCATTCACATCTGATCAGAATCCCATGTGGTCTGGGCCCGACCTTTCCTGTTGTTTGTGCTCAGCGCTGCCTTGATCATGCACAGAACTGCTCTCCAGCCACCCCTCAGGGAACCCAGATTTTCCTTCGTCAGGACCCATGTGGAGGTCGCCTCTACTCTGGAATCTGCCTCCTGCTATGAGTGTTGAGATCATGGCTGACTCTGTGTCCTCTGGCCTTGCTCCCACCTCCATGGCTTCCCAGGTTGCTTACGGTGGCCTGGAAGGTTCTCGGCCAGCTGAGAGCTCACAGAGGGCAGCTGTCTATGCTGTCTCCATCTCCATGTGGGGCTGAGCCTCGGACAGGGGCTCTTCGTACCCCCTTCCCCAGAGAGCCCCCAGGTGTGCACCCTTGCTCAGTCTCTCGAAACCTCCTCTTTCTTATTCCACCTCTTGCCTGGAGCAGCAGGGGAAATACCCTTTTGCTGTCCTGAGCCCTTTCTCAGGGGTCCACCTGTGAGACTTGAACCTTTCCATGCTGGTTCTGAACAGCCCACACCCTCCTTCTCTGTTTTTCTTGCCGCCGCCCTCCCTCCATCTGAATGCCTCACTCACCCTGCAGAGCCACGTCTCACCCACCATCTGCGTCATTTATAATCATATTAGAAAAAGGCCTTTTTGCATCTCCTGTCCTCCTGAGCCGCCTCTGTTCAGGAACCTCTGGCCACAGCTCACACAGCTGTGCTCCATGAGTAGATGGAGGACAGAGATGTTGAAGACGTTTGCCCCTTGCACTGTTGTCTGGAAAAGTTCCCACCGTGAAGTGTGGTGAATATTACTGGTGAGGGCCACGTGGACTCGCATCGCCTGCCTGTCCTGTTCCTTCCACCAGGTTCCCATCTCCCCCCGCTCCCTCCCCCCAGATTTAATCTGAGATTCAGTTTAGGCCTCCTGTCTTCTAAGTGTTCTTCCTGACCACTTGGTTTCATCTCTGGTACCGACAGTTTCTTCAAAGGATGCGTCAGCCAGCACTGTATCTATGCCATGGGGCAGCCTGGGTCCCCCTCCCGGTCCCCAACCCATGCCAAGCACAGAACGAGACCTTCAGTAGAGACCTAGAGTAGACCTTTCTAAGGTTAAGGCCAAATGGCAGTGACACCAAGAGGCTGTCTTTCCATGAGACTCCAGACACCTAAGACCACCTGCCTCCCTGCCCACCATGACACCAATCCTTGAGGTCCTGGTTCTTTAAAATTCACCATAGTGTGCACTTAAGCCTTACTATTAGCTCTTCAATGCATCTTGCTAGGCACCCGGCACTGTTCTGAACACTTTTCATAGATTTATTCATCCACCAACACAGTGAGATGTCAGTGTACTGTAGGTCCATTTTACAGATGAGGAAACTGAGGTGATTGCTAGTAAACAGCGGAGCTGGGATCTGAACCCAGGCAACCTCACTCTAGAGCCCTTGCTTCGAGCTGTGGTTCTCCTCTAGCCATCATTTTAGAGTGCACCCCCTTGGCCTGCCTGGACCCAGCGCTGGGCTTTTGGGCCCATCCAGTGGGGTGGGCAGGCTGGAGCAGGGTTGGGGGCGGGGTGGCAGTGGCCCAGCTCTCGCTGTCTTCTTGCCACAGACTCCACAGAGCCTTCCAAACAGTGACGTAGCAGCCTGTGCTAATGGTCTTGGAATTCAGGCCTCAGGCGCCCAGAGAAGGTTCTGGGGCCCTCGTGGCCTGAGAGCCCCCTTTGGGGGAGGGGCAGGCCATAGGCAACAGAGAGGGGGGGTGGGTGTCAGAGGTGGGACGAGAGGAATAGGTCAGGTAGGAAGGCAGGGGCTGTGGGGGTACACTGTGTGAGGGAAGGCTCCCACCCGTTCCTATTTGCTTTGGACCGCGGAGGCCACGTGCTGAGAGCTGGAGTGTGTCTTGGCAAAAGGCCGCAGTGACAGAGCCTTCTGACCAGGGGAGGCCTGGCCCAGGGTGGCTGCCTTTCGTTGTTCTTAAAGGCACAGCATGCCATGGACGGCCTGTATTTCCCACATCTCTGCTCACTCTCAGATAGGAGGCTCAAATCTGCCCCAAGGTCATGGGAAGGGCATCAGGGCAGAAGTGGTCCCTTGGGTCTCAGCTTTGTGCCAGTTGTAGTGTGGCCAGATGAGCAGGGCTGGTGAAATGTGCCTGGCCAGGCCCCCTTCAGCCCCCTTCCTCCTCAGCATCTCCCTCCATCTACCACCAAGTAGCCCCAAATTCCTCCTTCTCTTCTCCAAACTGCTCCGAGGAAAGAATAGGAGAGTGCCAGGACATTTCGGTCTCACGAGGGGGCCAGAGCCCGAGGCGAGGTGTACACAGAGAATGGAGGCAGGTGTGTGAGGCCTGGACTCTGCCTCTGCTTCTAGCTCCATCACCTCCCTTCTGCCATGGATGGGGAAACCCTCCGAGAAGGCCTGGCATGCAGCAGCACTCCACAGATGCCAGCTGTGGGTTAGACCATGTGAAGGACCTGGAGGGAGGGGAAAGGCAAGGCTCAGAGGTCACCTAAAAGCTGCTGTGTTCCAAACTCTGCCCCACCTGTCTCATCTTGCCCGCTGCCCTCCGAGTGGGCACCCAGGGCGGGTGGGAGGCAGCCCAGCCCCCTCGCTGGCCACAACACCAGTGCGCAGGTTGTGTTTGCGTCCATCCTGGATGCCGTTCAGGGCAGATGGGGAAGGAGAGCCTGCATCCTGAGTGAGGTTGTTCTTTGCAGCATCCCCTTGCCTGGAACAGGGCCTAGCACATACCAGGCGCTCAGTAAAGGCTGGTTGTTGAGGGCACCACATGTCCCCAATACACCAAGGGCACCACAGGATGCCAGGCATCCCTCTGGGTGGCTTGCACTGCCTGGTGTGATAAGGCTCAAGGAGGCCAGACCTGTTCCTGGTCACTAGTGAGCATGAGGTGAAGCCAGGATTCAAACTGAGGTCTCTGTCTTAGAAGAGGGGCTATAAAAGGTACCTGTGGACTGCGTCCTGGGGTGAGCAGGACGGGAAGGTTGGGGAGACCTCATGGAGGACCACACCTTGAAGGACACACAGAGTTTCGGAGGGAGAGGAAGGCAGCAGGGTCCCCCACCCCCAGCAGTTGTTTTGTCCCAGGCTGAGCTGTGAGTGACCTCAGAAGGCTTTATTAATGTCCTAATTGTGTGCAGCTGGCCTCCTCTGGCCCTAATGAGCTCATTATCCACTCTCATTAAGGAGACCATTGTGGCCTGGTCACCCTGGGGACAGCAGTGGCCTGGGGGTGCCCGCCACTTCCTGCCGCCACTTAGCCAGGCTCAGATCCCTTCTAGAGGGCTTCCTGTCCCTAAACCCGTCGTCCAGGTCCTGCCATCCCTTCCCTCTGTCAGTCTGCATCTCTGACTCGTGTGTGTCTGTGTGTGTGTGTTTCATGAGAGAGAGAATCTGTCGCCCAGGTCCTCCCATCCCTTCCCTCTGTCTGTCTCCATCTCTAACTTGTGTGTGTGTGTGTCTGTGTGTGTGTTTCATGAGAGACTCTGTTGACTCTAAGTTTCTTGCCCCCCACCATTCCACCCCTCCCCCAGTGCCAGCCCTGGGAAGCCTCAATTAGAGTCCGTTTGAAAGGGCTTTGAAATTGACCAGACAGCTAAAGATTATGCTTAGCCTGGACAGAGGGAGAGACTGGCTTCTGAACCTGAGCTTTCTCCTCTGTGGGCCGAGGGTCTCCCTGCCCCACCCCGAGCTGGAGGTGCTGGCAGGCCTGCCAGGCTCTGCCTTCTCTCGCCCTCCACTCCTGGCTATGGTGAAGTGGGCTTCAGTGAGTCCTACCGAGCAGGTCAGCTGCTGTAACAGGTGACATTGCTGTTCTCTCTGGGCCTTTGCCTCCTGGAGAGGGCTGGGCCCTGGCCTGTAGGCCGACCTGGCTGAAGTCCTTTCTTCTCTGGCGCTGTAGACACGTGGCCCTCACAGAAGGAGAGGCCAGGGTGAGGCGGTGCTTGGGGGCTTGGCCAGATCAGGATTCTTCCAGATGATTGATTGTCCCAGCCTGGGGACCCCAGAAGGGACTGCCCCAGCCTGGGGGCTTCTCCTGAACATCCAGCATCTGAGTGCTCCTCTCTCGGGGCTCCTGGACATCAGTTTGCAGTTTCCCATTCAAAAGAGTGGATGGACATAGTAGTCCTCCCTTGCCCCGACTGGGGAGCATCTCAGGATCAGGCACTCCAGCTGAATTTGAGTCTTTCTGACTCCAGACTCCCAATTATTACCCTCTATCCCCAGAGGGTCCTCACATGTAAACATAGACACTCAAACCTGAGACTCTACTCATGGTGTATGCACAGAAAGCACACACTCAGCAATGTGGACAGACTCACAGGCAGCAATGCGTAAAGTGTCTGTGTTTGGGGATACTCGTCGTCAAGGAGTCACCGCTACCCTTGCGCGTGGTACAGAGGTGCACCGGGCCCGCTTCTGCAGTAGTGAGAATATGGGTCCTGAAGCTGGAGTGCCTGGTTTTGAGTCCAACTCTGCCTCCTCCTGGTTGTGATCTCTTCTGCCTCAGTTTCCACATCTGTAAAGTGGGGATAGTGACGACAGTAAGTTATTTCACAGGGTCCTTGAAGATGAAATCAAGTGACATGTGTAATGTTAGCCCCTGGCGTGCTCTTCTCAGCACCTGGCTCTAATCATCGTGTGATACCTGTATAGACACACCTCTGTTCCATGCACACAGGCACCCACCCATGCAGGCCTATGTGGACATTGCCTGCCTACCACTGTGCACCTCTGCAGGAGCGAGAACATGGTGTGCGCTAGAGGGGAGCCGGGGATGCCTGCGGGCTGGCTGATGCCTGAGCCGTCTTGACCAGCTGGGCTGCACCCAGGGTGGCTCAGGCTCTACCTGCTCCTTGGTGAAGACACAGTGACTTTGCTCAGGGGCCCCAGTTGCAGCTGCTGGTGTCTGGGAGAGGCCTGCCAGCAGCCATCAGTGGGCGCAGGCCCAAGGAGCCACCCCCACAGGCCCAACTGTGTGACTCGTGCCAGGGCTCCCGGGGGTTCTGCATGGAGCTGGGTGGGCACCTGCCCATGTTCAGCCAGCGCCTGCCTGGGTGGTGACAGCCTGTCCATCTCTGCTTCGTGGGCGGTGACCGAGCCTGTCCAGTGGCAGGCTCTTCTCTGCAGGGCCTGCTGCGGGAGGGACCTGGGACTCAGAGCCTCACAGCCCAGCTCTGCATGTGTCAGAGCTGGAGTGTCCTCAGGTAAGGTTGGCAGGACCTCAGAGCAGTGAGGAAGAGGAGAGTCTCAGCCCCAAGTCCTGGGGTGCAGCAGGCAGATAGGGACGATCACGGTCTGCCAGTGGTGTGGCCCAGGCTCCACAGAAACCTGGCATACAGCAGAGGTTTTGAGGTCAAAAAGAACTCAGAGAGACAGCCCTGGCACATCCAGGGGCACCCAGCAGTGTGAGGCACAGACCATCACACCTTCCTGCCCACTGGGCGCCTCAGCCACATGCTCAGCCCCTCAGCAAATCCCTGCCCAGCTTTCCCTGAGTGCCAGGCTTATGCCAGGCAGAGGTAAGAGGCAGGCCAGCTCTGCCCTGCACTGGGGAGATACTCTACACAGACAAGTCCAGATTCATCCCTCCACCCCAGATCCCTGGCTCCTGGGGGGAAGGGAGGGAGCAGAAAGTACATGGAAGGTTCTCAAAGGGTGAAGTTAGGCAGGAGGGGAAGCGATGCCACCAGCAGAGAAGAACCTTAAATTCTGGGACTGTAAAACCCTTGGAGTCAATGAGAAAAGTCCACATAGGGCTTTGGTCTGGAAATTGCTATGGGAGGAGGTTGGGAGAGAGGACACCAGGAGGTCAGCAGGCTCGAAGACTCACTGGTGAGAACACAGACAAACTCGGATGAGACTGATGGAGGAAACCCACAAGTCCTCCTGGTGCCCATGGAGGAGCTTGCCTCCTTCGCCTCTGCTGAGGATGCCTTTGGGGCCGAGTCCCGAAATAGAGAGAAAGCTTCTTCTGACAGTCAGCCCGGCCATCCAGGAGACTGCCAAGTTCCTTGCTTTCCTGGGAAGCCATGGGCTCACACAGAAAAGGAGGGACTATGCTACCACTGAGACAGCAGGTCGGTTGTTTTAGAGGGTGGAGCGGGCAATGGGCACACCTTGGTATAGAAAAACAGGCTGGGAGGGGCTGGGCATGGAGAGACCTGAGCAAATCCTCAAGGAGGCACACGTACCCAAGCTCTTTTGTTCCTCCAGACACATTCCCTGTTCCGTCTGATGACCGTAAGATCCCTGAGCCCATCCTGGGGAGTCCTCTTCGGGGAAGAAGGGCTTCCCTTTGAGGCTAGGCCTTCAGGGCACTACCTTGGCCTCCTGGGACTTCGCTTGGCTCTGGGGGCTGGAACTGGTCTTTCATCTCCCCGGACACTGTTTGACGAGGGTCTAGAGGGTGTGGTGACCAAAGCCTGTGAACTTTTGTCGTTGGACCTGGACCTGGGCAGGCGTGTGAGAGCCTCAGCCTTCCAGACCCTCCCCAAATGACTCCAGGCTGGGGACTGTGATGACTGTTCTTCTGGGCTCTTGGAGGTTATCCTGTGAGGGGGAGTTTGGTTGGGGAAGGGCCGCTTACCAAGAGTGACTCGGAGGTCTCCATCCTTCTCCCCTGAGGTCTGTGGTAGCAGGTGCCCAGCGGACTTGGGTTTTGTTCTCCAAACTTGAGTCATGATGGCAGACCTTCTGTTTTGAACCCTGCTGACTAAGTGCATGCACGAAACCCGCTCTGGCTCAACTGAACAGCATAGGAAGTTCGCTGGTTCACTGTAATGAGAACGTCCAACAGGCGGCCTAGCTTTAGCACCTCTGTGCCCCAGGGTCAAGTGATGGTCATCGGGACTGACTTTCTCCATTGCCTGATTTTGCTTTATTGCTTAACTCTCAGGACATCTCTTCCCCACACCCCTGCGATTCCTGGTTAATGTGGGACTTAGGGTTCAGGTCGCCAGTGCACCCATGTCCATTCCTGGAGAAGCCCGTGAACCATTACAGTGTCTGGGGAGGTGACAGGCCCGTCAGACACAGTTGGCCGGATGCACCCACTCCTGTGGTCAAGGAGGCAGAGCCGTAGGGCGGGAACATCTGTGAGGTGAGCAGCTCTGTGACGTCCAGTCAGACTCTGGGGAGGAACACTGGGCTTGGGGCCTATTGGCAGGGACAGTCGGGGTTCCTGAAAGTTCTGCCACAGCCTGAGAGAAGGGGAGAAGCCACCCCAGGCAGAGACCCCTGCAAGCCCATGCCTTCTGGCTGCTTTGGGCTCTCTCAGCCACAGCCTCCCGAGCAGCCACGTGGCTATGACCAGGGCTGGAGGGAGGATGGCAGGGCTGCCTGGGTGGGTAGGCCCGGAGTGTGCGCATGGCTCACACCCATCCCCCTTGGGTGAGGGACGTGGGATCGACCTGAATCTGGCACAGAGAGAATGAAGTCTTCTACCCTGAGTCCCCTGGGGCAGTGACCCAGCTAAGGGCTGGGCCTCAGAAGTCCAAACCCTTGTCTGAAACTTTTTCTTTTCCTTAAGACTTTGTTTTGCTTTTAGAGCAGTTTAAGTCAAGGGAAATTGAGTGGGAGGGGTCCCATATACACCTTCCCCCCACACGCAAGCACCCTGCCCTGTCGTCAACATCCCCCACCAGAGTGGTCCATTTGGTACAACTGATGACCTCCATGGACACAACCTAATCACCCAGGGTCCCTAGTTCTACTTAGGGTCCACTCTCGGTGCTGGACATTGTGTGGGTGTGGGCAAACGTACAAAGACTGTATCTGCTGTTACAGTATATACAGATGTCATGGCGGTTCATAAGCTTTGCAGAGCTGCATGCAGTGTTGTGGAATTTCTTGGAAAAGGTGGAGTGCAATGGGCCTTCAAGACTAGACCACAGGCTGTGTGCTATCCCAGCCCTGTGACCCGGAGCCCTGGAAGTTGAAGACCTAGGTGATGACCCTGGGTGTGAGCTCCTGTGCAGGGGTGGAACCGTTGTCCTCTGCCTCTCTCCACTGTTGTCATAGCGGCCCCAGGCAGCCTTCTCCACCTCCCAGTGCTAAGCCCAGCTGGGAGAGCCTGGAGGTCCCCATGTGCCCCTTCCTTGGGTAGCCGCTCACTGCTGTGGGCAGTGAGGGAGCCTCAGTGTGCTGCCCAGGGAGGAGCCCTGGAGTCTCCTGAAAGGTTGCAGTCCAGATTTGGACATGGTGAGCTCTGTCACGGACAGAAAAGAGTGTCGGTGCCAGATGGCTTTGGAGGCAGGGAATAGTCAGAATGGGAGGCAAGCAGAGACAGGCTCCTGTGAAAAGTACCTCCTAGGAAGGAAAGACAGTGGAGTGCCACGGCTTCAGAGTTTGGAGTATTTGGCTCAGCTTTTGTCTGAATGATGAATGAATGAGCCAACATTCGGGAAAGAAAATGAATGGACTGCTATCGCTGGGCCATGACCGTCGAGGGTCACTCAAGGGTGCAGTGCCCACTTACTGTGATGGAGTTGTCAACACACTGAAGGCCGCTGTGAGCAGCAGCACCAATGTGAAATTACCACTGGCCCGCAAGGGGGAGCGATGACCGTGAGAACGTATTTGTGAGGCCTTTTTACCTCCAGGTGTCATTAAACCAGAGAAAATGGTCAAACTCCAGGTCACACCAGTGGTCCTAGTGGGCTTGAAAGACCCTACGTGGTCTCTGTTTGGCTGGAGCCCCCTTGACCTTTCCCGCAAGGTGACTTTCCTGTGTTGGGCATATCGTTGTGTCACAAATGAATCACATGTTTGTGTCCATTTCATTTTCAGATGTATCACACGTTTGTGTGGGTGGATGGCGGTCCATCAGGCCCCCTCTTCTCGGGGACTGTGTTGGCCTCTCCTTCCTCAGCCAGGAACCTGGGCTCCAGGAGCCTGGATGTGGGCCAGGCGTTCGCTGGTGCCCAGGGCCATGTGGCTCTGTGCTCTGCCCTCCTCGCTGCTCCTTCCTCCTCGTCCTGGCTGCCTCCCCACCTTGGCCATCCACGGACTCTCATGGCTGTGCTCTCTCTTGCCCCTGCTGCAGGCTGGTGGTTCGTGAGCACCTCTGAGGAGCAGGGCTGGGTCCCTGCCACCTACCTGGAGGCCCAGAATGGTACTCGGGACGACTCAGATATCAACACCTCCAAGAATGGAGAAGGTAAGGGCCTGCAGGTTCAAGGGGCAGGGTGATGATACAGCTTTCCCACCCTTCTCCCTAAGACCATCAGAAACTCTAAAAAGACTGGATCATGGTGCCTGTACTTCCCCTGGGAGCCCGTCTCCCTGGGGCCAAGCCCACAAGCTCACCTCCTATCCAGGTCTGTCCTCTCTGGTCCTGCATGGGACTCAAACTAGACTGGAGATTCTCCTAGGGTCTGAGTCTCTGGTTTTGACAACTTTGGGTCAGAGACTGGGGAGAACAGTCTTAGGGCTCATCCCCTACAGCTCCCTCTCCCCCCAGAAGCCCTAGATTCCTCTGGGGGTCCCTACCAAGATCCACCTTTGCCTCCCCCACCCCACACTGTGCTCTCTGTGGTAGGGACGACCCCAAAGGGGCCGCGTGCATGCCACTTCTGCTGTTCACAGTCTGCTCGGAGGCCTCCCCTTTGGGCACCTGTTAGCCCAGCCCAGGGTGCGGACATGGTGGGTAGGTGGGGGAGTCGTTTCTCTGTGTTGCCAGAACCCAGGGTTGGCTTCAACCCTTGCACCATCAGCCTCCCTGATTAGTTCTGGCCTCAAGAGGTTTTTCTGGGGTTTTCTCCGTTGCATTTCCAAGAACCCGCCCCTCCCCCGCAGCCAGCACTGGCCTGCTCAGCCTGTCCAGTGGACTTGGGTATTCCCCAGAGCAGGCTGCCAGAGCCCAGCAAGTCTGCCTGCTCCTGGTGACTTCCAAACCTCCCTAGTTCTGGCAGCAGGAATGCTTGCCCTAACAGTCAGTGAGGATCGTCCAGTTGGGCACCTCTGAGAGCCAGGGGGATGGATGCCCGCCGCCCAGGGCTCAGGCCACCTCCAGGCCTGCCCCTCCCCACCCCCACTCCACACTGCCCAGGCCAAAATAAGCAGCCCGCCCAGCGCCAGCTCCTTATTCATCCTTCCCCCGAATGTCGGTTACTGGGCAGTTGGAGCGCTGCCCTTCCTCCCCTGTAAACGCTGCTGTTCAGTTCCTTGATCAGTGCCACAGCCCCTGCAGCGCCTGTCTGCCTTGTGCCAGGGCCCTGGCCCCATCGGGCAGGGCTGTCATCTTCAGTCCAGGTGCTTGTTCTTCCTGGCTGCTCCCCAAGCCCTGGGGCTGCGCCTCTCCATCTCATCACTGCAGTGGTGCAGGTCGGGGGCTGGCCTCTCCATCTCATCACTGCAGCGGTGCAGGTCGGGGGCTGGCCTCTCCTCCATCTCACCACTGCAGCGGTGCAGGTCGGGGGCTGGCCTCTCCATCTCACCACTGCAGCGGTGCAGGGTCGCAGCCCCTGAGTTGAGTCTGGTCTGTTTTGTCTGCAGTCACTGGGACTCAGCTCCTGTCCAGTTCCACATCCTGGAGGTTATCCCAGGGCTTTTCAGAAGTAACTCTAGGGTCCCTAGAGTGACCTGAGGCCTCACTCACTCCTAGGTTTCTGCCCTGGTACTTTTCGCTGGGGACCAGGGTAGGGAGGGTTCTGGCACCATCTCCATTTTCCCGATGCAGGAACTGAGGCTTCAGGAGATCTAGACACATGTTTTTCCTCGTAAGGCTTGAGCCTCTGGCCAGTCTCCTCTGCTGGTGGTCTTCCCACCATGCTGAATGCGTCTCTGTGATGCATTTTGCTTATGAGCAATTCCAAGAGAGAGTGTGTATAGAATTGGAGCCCCTCCTGAAAAGGTAAGGGCAAGAGAGACAGAGTGGAGACGTTGGGAGCTGCTGGAGGACCAGGACACAAGTGGGCAGGAAAGAGCCTGAGAGGCTGCGTGGGCACTGCTGCCAAGCTGGTTTGAAGAGAGATTGGGTGCTTTGCACAGAACAAGCAGTAGTGGGTGGTAAAGACTTCTGACCTCGATGGAGTAAAAACCAGGCAGCCAGCGCAGGTTCCTCATTCAGAGGACGTGTGTGTGTGTGTGCACACATGTATGCTCAAGGCGAACCTTCTGATAATAGGTTCTTCTGCACGCTCTGATAGGATGTGTGTGCCAGTACCCCGGAAGCGTTTGGACAGCTGTGAATTCCATCATCACATTGTGGGCATCTACCCCCAGCTCTACAGAAGGGCTCGAGGCTCAGTCCCCCAGCCCTAGGCCCAGCAGCTGTGGTGTGTCTACCAGTCTCTACACTGGTCCCACCACCCTGGTCCCTCCTTAGCCCATCTCTGCCCTGGCCCTGTTGCCACCCCATTATAGACCCCCTGAGTCCTGCAGATAGAAATTGGACCCCTTCATCCCATCAGAGCTTCCCTAACAGCTCGCGCTCCATGCTTGCGCCTCTGGCCTCCCATTTCTAGAGTGGGCAGAGTGCTGACTACCTGGGGCCTTTGTGAGATGGTCTTGGCACCTGGTTTAAACTGGGTAAACATTACTTATTGCTAAGATGGCCCAAGGCTGGGCATTAGCTGAGGGAAGCTCCTCTTCCCACAGAGAAACCAGGTGGACACACCCCGGGAGGTCAGCTGTTCAGGTTCTTCCCAGTGTGACCTCACATAGGACCTCATCTCTCTTCCACTGAGCCCACTCAGTCCTTGTCTCACTTCACACCAGGGCAGATGGTGTCAACCCCAAAGACAGATGAGGAAACGGGCTTATAGAGGGCTGGCAGCCTGCCACAGTCACATAGTAAGCGGGCAGTGCAGCCTGGACTGAATCTATCCCTCAGGCCTCCCGCTTCCAGGAAGCAGGTCAAACAGGCTACTCTCCTGCCTCTGGAAAAACAAGTACTTCCCAGGTGGCCTGGATGGGGTGCGGCTGGGTGTGTGTCTGGACAGTTTGATTCTTAGCTGCCAGCCTTCCTCCCCCAGACACAGGCAGCCTGGCTCCCTCCTCCTGCTGTAGTGCCTGGGGTGGGGAGTGGGGGAGTTGACCCATGTGGTGTCTCCTGGGAAGGCAAGGGGGCATGTCGAGCTGGTCCACAGCAGCCAGAGGACCTGTGTGGAGAGGAGGGGTGTGGAGCAGTGAGCAGCTGGGAGGCAGGTCCCTCACTGTCTGAAATTCAGTGGGCAGCCTGTGGCGCAGGAACATTCCCAGGCCTGTGGTCTCCTCCTGTGTCATGATGCTTCACTCAGCAATGTTTCAGAGGGGTCAGCCCCTCGCCAAGCCCTGGGGATGCAGAGATGTGGAGACTTAGCCCTCAGCAGATTTGATCCACTGGGGATTACTGAAAAAGCAAAGACAAATCAAACCCAGGATGGTGAGAATTGTAAGTCCCCCACGGAAGGGACCCCAAGTCTCCACCTGGGCACATTTATCCTTCTGCACACGGTGCCTGGCTCATGATGGCAGGTTCACAAGCAGGACTTGCTGAGTGAGTGGATGGGGATTGGAGATTGATGTGAACTCTGGTGGAGGTGGGGGCAAACGCTCCTGGGAGCCATCAATGCCCAGGGATCGTGGGAGGCATGTTTTCCTCCGGGTCTGCCTCCAAGGGTCATCCTTGTACCGGGCTGGAGCCATGGAGCCTCTTCCCCTCTCAGGTGCTGGGATTCTAAAGTCTTAGCCCCTCGCAGGCTCAGGGGCATAACCCACACAGTTTGGCTTTGGTTGGGTTATTTGCCACTTGCCAGCGATGTCACTGGTCAGTTCTGTGCCCATCTAGCCCTGTCTGTGCCCCTGGGGCTTGGTCCAGGCATGTGGAGACCTAGGGGTGCGCACCTCCCCTCCCTCCACCTCTTCCCCCCATCCCATCTCATCCTCATCTGCATTCTCTCCGCCGGTGCCCGTCGGCCGCGTGCTCCATCGCCATCTCACACACCAGTGTCCAAGAGACGCAAGGCCCATCTGCGGCGCCTGGATCGCCGGTGGACGCTGGGCGGGATGGTCAACAGGCAGCACAGCCGAGGTGACCGTGGAGCTAGCTTCTGCTCACCCCCAGCTGCTGCCTCTCTCTCTCTCACTAATGCTCCTCCTTTTCTGGGCTCTGCTCCTCTCTGCCCCGTGGCCTCCTCACCTAGATTCACCAGTCGGACTGTCCTCTCACCTACTCTAGCTGGCAGGGAGGGGCCTGGGAGGGTGCAGGGGCTGCTTGGGAATCGGGGTGACACTGGGGATGGCTCTGGCTTTGGCCAGCATCCTGGGGGCAGGGTCATGGGACTTACACAGGATCGTGGGGGAGCTGGACTCTGAGAAGGGCCATGTTGGCCCTGAAACCACAGATTAAGAGAACTGAGCGGGTCTGAGTCTCTGCCTGGTCCCTGCCCTTACCCTGGCTGTTCCCTGCCTCCTTCCTCTAAGGTGGGGTTTCCTTGGCTTTGGCCGACCTGGCAGTGGTTTAGGGATAGACTAGGAAGGAGGCGGAGCCATTCCCACCTCCTCCAGTTCCAGGGAAACTGGAATGACCAAAGTCTAGACCCTGTGGGTCCAAGGCACAGGCCCCGCCAGCTCTAAGGGTGGGGCAGGTCCAGCCAGGCACTTGAGCACCCCAGCCCTGCCCGATGGGCCTTAGCCTTATCAAGATGATTCCAGGGAGGCCTCTGGCCGGCCACAAAGGCTGACTTGAGAACCCAGACGTTTCCCAGTCTAGGGCCTTTCCGAAAACCAGGAGTTTGGGAGGTAGGGAAATTAGGGGTGGGCCTCTGAACAAACCTCTAAACATCTCCAGAGCCCCGAGGCCAGTGGGTGGCCCATGTCTCCTGCCTCGAGGGGAGCCCCGGGAGCCCCGAGGCCAGTGGGTGGCCCGTGTCTCCTGCCTCGAGGGGAGCTGAGGGCGTGTTCCTGACAATGACAGCACAGCTAGAAGGGTGTGTCACGAGCACTGGCTTTTCCAGAACAGCAGGGATGCCCCGGGTCTCCCACTCCACCCCTAAAGCGTTTCTGAATGACTGTGAGACTCGGTTTTGGTGTCTGCCCCAAGCAGCAACAAGCCTAGACTCTACTGGGGGTGGCTCAGCATCAGGTCAGAGCACTGACTGCGAGGAGCCCAGCTTGTCCTGAGGGTGGAGCACGGGTTGGACCCTGGGTGCTGGCGCAGGGCAGGGGGCCAAGTCATTGAAGCAGAAAGAACAGGCTGGATGTGAAACAAAGGCACCCTAGAGGGAGGAAGGTGGGGGGCCAGGCTGCCACACAGCCCTGAGCCTCAGCAGCAAAGGAGAGTGGGACCCTGGCCTGGAAAAAGTACGGGGAGGAAGACTTTTACCTTCCCCCATCCCCTTCTGTGTCCACTCCAAACACCAACACACACTGAACCCCAAGCACACCTCTGTCTCCACAACCACGTGGACTCACGGACACTTCACTCGGTGAAGCACGACCACCAGCACACCACCCTGAGGGCCTCAGCACACTGCCCGTCCAGCCCCTACACGCCTGCATACCTGCAGTTCCCTGCACATGGCCGCTCACAGATGCACACTTAGGCAGCCTCGTGTAGACCCTTCCACGATTGCATTATTTTTACTGTCACAAATGCATTATCCACACTTCCACGTCATGGGCACTCCTCTGCAGCTACCTCACAAGTACATGTATAGGGCATATGCACTCACATATCATAACTTATATCACAAGTATGTCAGCAGCGTAGTCACAGTTATAAAAATACGATGATGTAAGTGGACACAAATACCCAACTGAATGCATTCATTCTGTGGCCACCCGTACATATGCAAATATGCAAGCAAATACGGGCCCCCAACTTCTCTCTCTTAAATGAAAGACCTAAACAACAGCATTTCCCAGTCTTTGCCCTAATAAGTTAAGTCAGGCAGCCAAGGAGAATGCAGAAAGTTGGCTGGGAGAAGCTTCGCTGCAAACAGCCGAGCTGCCGAGGGGGGAGCAGGCAGTGGGCTGTACCTAACTAGACAAGAGAAAAGCAGTGCTTCCCCGGGGCCTCCACTCCCTGAGTCCCGCAGCCAACCAGGCCTTTGGAATCAAAAGGCCTCTTGCAGCGGGGTTGAGTAAGTTGTGGGGGCTGGGAGGGGAGCCAGGGAGACTGCTGACGGAGGGGAAAGTGTTTGGAAGGAGGAGGCGTCTGTGGTTTGGAAACTGCAAGGCTCTCCAGCCCCTGCCTCCAGAACCAGAACAGGCCTGTCCACCTCCCACCCACCCACCCCATGGGCAGCCTGGCCAGCCCTCCTTGGGGCGAGATGGCAACCAACCTTTGATGGCATGTCAGAGTGACCACAGCCTCGGCACTTCCAAGAAGCCCAGAGGTGCCCCCCAGAACTCCCAGACCCCTTCTCTCAACTTGATTCCTAAGGGACTTCTTTTCTAGAGATCGCAACCAATGCAAGTGACTCAGTTGCACCCCAATCTGCATACTCCCCCACTATACCAGGTCATTTCTGTCAGTCTAGGCATCCTCCTCTCTGGCCTCCTGAGGTGGGATTTGTGGCCCCTGTTTAGTGAAAGGACCGGCACTGCTCTGCCTCAGAGAAACTTGGGAGAAAAGAACTGAGACCATGGGCCACGTGTCCACTCGGGTGTAACCCACACCTTCATCATCCAAGCCAGATGTGACAGAAAACAGAGCCCCCGTACAGACCGGTTGGAAGAGTTGCCCTGCCTGGGATCAGGGCTCCAAATTCTCACCTCCTGGCACCTCTAGTGACAGGGCAGGACAAACCCCAAGCCAGTCAGGTCTCTTCCAGGAGCATAAACTCCCATGTGTTCCCAGAGAGCATAAACTCTGTGTTCACGTTAGCTGCAGGGCCACCATGAAGAGGGTTTTGTGCAGGAGCAGCTCAGCTTCCCTGGGTAACACCGACATCCCTGGTCTGCCCACCCCAGGAGCAGCAGGGGAAAGCAGGACTCTGACCTGGCCCTCAGAGCTCTGTCCTCAGCACACAGGCTGGGGGGGGGCTGGTGCTGGAGCCTGGCCCTCTATGATACGGTGTTGGCCTGTCCTCTGCCGTGCGGCAGGGCAGGGCTCCTCTCATCTGCCCAAGAGAAGAGCTGTAATTTTTCTCTGCAAAAGCAGCTTTGCCTAGGGAAACTGTAATGATGGCTTCCTGCGTGAACCACAGCCTTTTAAAAATAGCCCGACTGAGCAAAGGCAAAATGTGGAGGCCAGGCCTCGGCTCACCCCCAACCTCAGGACCCTGGATCCCACCGCCTGAGCCAGGATTTACGGTGTCCCACTGGAAAATGGAGCAAGACCAGGAATGGGTGGGAGTGCAGGGGCCTGGACTGTACAACATGGAACTTCTCAAAGGCCCAAGTCAAAATCTGGCCGGACCAGGTTCTCAGGCGGTCTTGGCGGCTCTCCCCAGCACGGCTGGATTGGAATCTGAAAGCTTCCAGGAGTGAGTCGATGCTGAGAAACGCTTTCAGTTGAAAAGAGGCTCCTTGGGGGGGCGGGCAGGCATTGCCTACCTCTGGCCCCTTGTCAGCCTTTCAGATTTGGCCAGTAGCCTGCCAGCTCTGTCCTTGCAGCCGGGCAGGACAGCTGCCTCCACCCCAAAGGGAGCTGCTGTCTCCACCAGCACAGGGCTGCGGACAGGACCCCAGTAATCTAGGGCAGAATGAACAGATGACCCCCCTGAGCCAGGGGTTAGGGTGGCAGCTGCCCCCTCCTCCACTGCTGCCAGAGCTCGAGCAGGCCGCCCGTCACGGTCCAGCTGAGGGGGTGAGGGGCAGCCATCTCAGAGCCAGCCTCTGTGCCAGCATCCTGCCCCAGCTCAGCCCACCAGTCTCCTCCTCAGTGTACTCCATAGACCCTCTGGAGCACCTCCTGTGTGCCAGGCACTCTGAGCCCCCAGGGAGAATCCAGGTTTAGAGGACAGCACAGGTTCAGGGTGAGCCTCCCAAAGCGTATTCTGCGGGTCGGTGTCCTTGTCTACCTCTGCCACTCTCTCTCTCTGGTGAGGGCGAGGGTGGGGCTGTGTGTTCCCTCCCCAGCCCTTCCTCTAGGGAGGCTCTCCCCCTGGAGGCAGGGAGTCCGTGCCCCGCCAGTGGTGGGTCTCCCCGTCCTCAGCACCTCCCTGGAAGCCTGAGCAAGGACTTCTCTGGAGGCACAGGGTCCCTGCCAGGAGAGAGCCCAAGGGAATCCAGGAAGACGTGACTTGCCCAGCGCCCCCACACCTACCCGCCATGCTGTGCCTCAGCTTCCACAAGATGCCCCTCTCCCAGTTCCTGGGGAGCCCCAGGCAGGGAGTGCAGTGCTATGGGGAGCCCAGGGCAGGCAGCTCCCAGTGGGGTTCCGCCAAGTGGTGAGGTCATCTTAGCCAGCTCGGGGCTCCTGCCTGACTGTACTGCTCAGCATGGCCATGGGACCCTTAACCAGACGCATAAGCACGCCCATCGGGTTCCCTTGGGGAAATGATGGGATCGGGTGATCAGCTGAGTCACTGGGGGACTGAGCTGCCTCTGGAGCTATGGGAAGGCTGGACAGAGGAGGGGTTTAAGGCTGGAGAAGGGCTGGGAGAGCAGGCCTGGGCATGAATGGCGTGTTCAGGAAGGAGAGGGCTTGCTGAGGGGCCTCTAGACATTGAGGGGATATCCAGGTTTGTTCTCAGACTCCCTAACTCAGGCCCCATGAGGGCTAGGTTCCTCATGGCCCTGCCCTCAGTCCAGGGATTCTCAGGGGCCCTGAGGACTCCAGGCTCCTGCCTGCACCGTGGCTGCAACTGTGGGACTGGGAGGCTGGGAGAGCCAGCTCTGTGTGGCCTGGGTCTTGCAGGGCCACCTGAGGGTGCAGCTGTGAGGCCGGGTCCCTTCTCCTCCCTTTCCTGGGAAAGCCAGAGGCTGACCCAGCACACTCCAGGCACCAACTAAGTGAGGCCAGGCCAGGGCAGAAAGGGAGACAGAGAAAGGACCGTACCTTGTCCACAAATAATCATGCTCTGTTGCTTCACCCACCACCCGCAGAGGAGAAGTACGTCACTGTGCAGCCTTACGCCAGCCAAAGCAAGGACGAGATTGGCTTTGAGAAGGGAGTCACCGTGGAGGTGATCCGGAAGAATTTGGAGGGCTGGTGGTACATCAGGTAGGAGCCCCAGCAGAGTGAGGTGCCTCCAGGCCGGTCCTGGGCAGCGGCTGATAGGCAGATCCTGACTGAACCGGGTGCCCACGGCCCAGCCTGTCTGCTTCAGCTCCACACAGCTGAACTGCTCTGACAGAGGAGCCCGTCTTGCAGATTCCCTCCTGGGACACATAAACGGGACACATAAAGCAGAGCCGAGCCGTGGCCAGCAGGGCGCAGGGGCCCAGCTCGGCTTGCAGGCTGTGGTGCAATACCTCCCTGTGCGTCTGCCAAGAGCTCCAGCACATCTGAACTTGGTTTTCTGTGTCCGGCCTTGGCTGCCTGGCGTGCTCTGCAGCCTGGGCCACCTGGAATGCCGGCGTCCACAGGCCTTGCTGAGGTTGCAGCGGGCGGCCCCTGCTGCCCACGGCTCAGCACCAGTGTCCCCAGACACAAGCTCTGGCCCCAGCTGCTCCACTCTGCAGGGCTGGCTCCATAGCTGAGAGAGCTACGGCGGAAATGAGGCCTGGGCCCAGGCCTGCTTCAGAGGGCTCTTGCTCTGCCCTTCCCTCTCCTTGGGCCTCATCCTGCTTCCCAGCTGAGAAACCCATCTGGGGGTGTGAGAAGGGGAATGGGGAGGTTCCTGATGCTCGAGGAAGAAGGCTCAACCCTGGAGGCTTCACTGACATCTTCCTACCAGGTCCTGCCCTCCAGGCCCCTCTGCCCAGGCCAGCTAAGGGGATTACTCCCAGGAAGTGTTTTTGGGTTCTTTAGAAGCAGTTCAGCTGTGATGACTTTACCCAGTTTCTCTTGTCCGCCTGTAACCCTGATGTCCAATAGTCCCTGTTGTGGGCTATGAGAACCACCTCACCACACCTGGGAACCCCATACCCTCTGTGGGCAGGGTGCTGTTCAGAGCCTTCTCCCACCGAGGGCGCAGGTGGCCCAGGTGGTGGGGGTACTCACAGCACAGTTGCTTGTAACACGGCGCACCATGTGGTGTTAAGATGGGTTTGTGCTGATGGGTGAGGTGAAGATCACCGGCCACCAGAACCTTAGTGTGACCTGCCAGGACATAGCCGCCCCTGCCCCTCCACCCTGTGCATACCAGTCTGGGGGCTGAGGTGCCCCTTTCTGTCCCATTAGGTGGTTCAGGAGTATGTGCCTGGACAATGGAAACTAGTGCCAAGCCCACAATCCAGCTGCCACAAGCCTGCATGGGAAGGCCAGGGAACATTCTAGCAGGCTGCTAACCTAAATCATCCACCCGGAGGTTATCTGCAAGGCTGCTGGGGTTTTTTCTTAGTTTTCTAAAATGACCAATGAAATCACTGAGTTGGTTCATCTAGTCAACAGTTGTCCCTATGGCATGGCCATTCAGCCAGTGGGAGCTTCAACTGAGAAAACCCTGCTGAAAGTTTCCACCTTAAGAAGGTTGCCAACACCCCCTTAAATATGCCATTTCCCAGCATCCCAGGCTCTGTGTTGATCCTTACTTCCTCTCTTCTCCATGCCCCCCCCACACACACACACATACACTCTCTCTCTCTCTCTCCCCCCCACCCCACTCTCTCCCCATCCTCCTTTTCCAGTTCGCTTCCTCTGGAGTCATTCTGTGCTCCAGAGCTGGAAAGCAGATGTGAGCAAAGTTGGACCCAAGCACACACAGCCACTCCTGATTCCCTTGCATCTCCCGTCTGGAATCTAATTTTATCCATGTAACACCAAATGAGCACGTTGGGGTTTGGAACAGGAGCCCTCTGAGCAGTGAGCACTCCTGCCCATCACCCCAGGAGACCCAGCCCCTCATCTCCAGACAGGGTGCTCGCAGTGGCCAGCTGGTTCATCGTCTTCCTAGATGAAGGGCACCAGGTTCTGAGCAAGATGCTGCCAGCTGCTCATGGTGTGACCCTCTGCTACTCACTTTGCTTCTCTGAGCCTTGGTGGTTGGTATACGTAAAATTAGGCACCTTTGCTAGTTGCTTCCATCCACCCCTGAAACTGTGCTTCTATCTGCCAGCTCTCTGACTTCCATCCATTTATTCACTGATATGTGCCTTCCAAGCCCCAAAATGGGGCCAGACAGACCAGCTTGGGTCAGTCTGCCCACACATTCATGTGAGTGAACGTAAGAAGCCACCTCCTACCTGAGCTTTCCAGCAAAGCTCAAACACGTTAGAACCTTGAACTTCCATTCCCTTTTCTCCTACCTAATAAGCCCCCAAGAACCAGGCCTGATCAGGGAGGCAGGCGGTGAGGGGTTGGGGGTGCTGCTGTCAGACATCTGGCGTGGAGAAGCCATTCCAGACAGCCAGATGTCCCAGGGAGCAGGCAGGGACATTGCAGGGGCAGACTCTCGGGCATTGGCCAGCAATTGCTGGACCAGGAAGTAAGCTCCCAGTGGGTTTGGGTAGAAGCTCAACACCGTGAAGGAAAAAGGGAAAAGCTTATTTTCAGAAGTCAGCAAATCCCCTAAAATTAGGTCGGCCCTGTCATTTGCCTTTTGCTCTTGTTTATGGGTTTGGGGTTTTGTTTTCGTTTTGTTTTGTTTCATTTTGTTTTTGCTTTGCCATACCAAAGGCTTTAATTTTATCCAGTCATGTGCTTTATTTAGGCTTTTCATTTATAGTTTCTGCTTTTGGAGTTCCACTTAGAAAGATTTTCTCAACCCCCAAGATTAAGGAGATATTCACAACTTGCATTTTTAATATTGCTTTACAGTTATAAGGCCAGAGTCTCACTGGATTTTCCTGATGGATCATCAGTCATCCCCAGATCATTCATTGAATAACCCATCCTCACCCGAGTTCTTTGAGTCATCCCCTTTAGCGTTGGTCTGTTTGTGGACTTGCTCTGTGAACTTGATCTGTCTGCTCCCCCTGCAGTTGATGCTTCCCCCACTTGGGCACTCTTTATACACATCTTCCCAGTTGGTCTCACTATGTCTGTCCTTCTGAATAAATGTTTGCAGCTACTCTATCCCGGCCTCTTGGCAGAAGAGAAAAAAAAAATTGAGCTCCAGGAGAGGATCATGTTCCAAAGCACTATAGACCAGAACTCAGGTTTCATGACTGTTACCTGTGCTGCCACTTCACCTCTCTGATCATACTTTCCTTTCCAACTGGGCATTTAACTCTGTGCCTGTGTGTTCAGTCACAAAGTTGTGTCCGACTGTTTGCAAACCCATGGACTGCCTTCAGTCCTTCCCAGCATCAGAGTCTTTTCCAGTGAGTCAGCTCTTTGCATCAGATGGCCAAAGTATTGGAGCTTCACTTTCTCATTTCTTTTTTTTTTTAATATTTATTTTTATTTATGTATTTATTTGGCTGTACCAGATCTCAGTTGCAGCATGCAAACACTTAGCTGTGGCACTGGGATATTGTTCCCTGACCAGGGATTGAACCAGGGCCTCCTGCACTGGGAGTGTGGAGTCTTACCCACTGGACCACCAGGGAAGTCCCCATCTTCTCATTTCTTATCTCTAGAATTGCCCTCTGCTGTTGTGAGGCAGCAGGTCATGGTAAAATCTACCTTTTAGGCAATCCAAAATCTGAAGAATCTTCTCATGTCAAGGTCACATGTTTGCCTGACTTTGCAGATCATGAGGGCCCACACCAAGAGGGATCAGGCAAAGAACTAGGAGACAGAGAGGAAGAAGGGGTGTTCCAAGCATCTTTTCACTGGCCCTCATTTAGTTCTCTCCAGAGTAGTGGGTTTGCCAAGTGTCTTGCAGGTGCAGTAGAGAAAGCTCAGCCAGGCAAGGCCAGATGGAGCCTGGGGCCTGGCCAGGGCTCCCCCTTGATGCCAGGTCCCTCTCCTCCCTGCAGATACCTGGGCAAAGAGGGCTGGGCGCCAGCATCCTACCTGAAGAAAGCCAAGGACGAGCTGCCAGCACGGAAGAAGAATCTGGCAGGCCCAGTGGAGATCATTGGGAACATCATGGAGATCAGCAACTTGCTGAACAAGAAGGCGTCCGGGGACAAGGAGACCCCCCCGGCTGAAGGCGAGGGCCCGGAGCCCCCCATCACCAAGAAGGAGATCAGCCTGCCCATCCTCTGCAATGCCTCCAATGGCAGTGCACTGGGCATCCCCGAGAGGACTGTCTCCAGGCTGGCCCAGGGCTCCCCAGCCGTGGCCAGGATTGCCCCTCAGAGGGCCCAGATCAGTAAGAGCCTCTCGGACCCCCAGGTCCTCACCGCACCGCTCTTTAGAGAAGGGGCATGAGGTGCAGGGCAACCCCAAGGCGGGTTTGCATGACCCCAGATTATCCTCCCCTGACCCCAGGCTCACTGTGCCAGCTTGTCTTGTGCTAATCACATGTGGACAAGTCAGTTCCTTCCAGCTGTGAAATGGGGCCCTCAACACAAGCCTGCTCTGAGAATGAGAGCTGGTACAGCATCGTGCTGAGCCTTACCCCTTCTTCCCTGTTCCCTTCCTCCAGCTACCGGAAATCTGAGACACTTGGAGGGAGTACCTCCCTCCACAAGCTCTTTCAAGCAGTGTTCTTCCAGAATCTCCTCCTTTTGTACAGGAGAAACCCAGCTTCTGGCCCCTCCAAATCTCTGGCATCTCTGGGGCTGGGATGCCTGTGGTTGAGGGTTAAACTGTTCTATATTATGAGGCCAGCTTCTGTTTGTGTCCAGCCATTCTCAAAATCTGGAGGAAAGCTGTTTTTCAGTTTAGTTCTGAACTTGTTTAAATCAGTTCTATGCCTGGAACCTTCTGAGCAGTCAGTTGGGAAGGGTTTCGGGGGCATTTCCTCTTGCCTCGCACTGTGCTGGCTTCCAAGGATTTGGTCGATAGACATGGTCTCTTCCCCTAAATTTGAAAATCTGATCATGCTATCTACCCTTTCCCCTGAAAACAAATGCCCCTGTGTCCACACATTTTTTAATGTGTGCGTCATTTTAGAGGATCCCCTTGAAACACAGCTAAGGAAGCTTAAAGATCTGACTTCCCACAGAAGCAGCCCAACTGTGCTGTCTGTGGTGACCAAGAGCACAGTTTCCCCATAAACGTGGGACAAAAGCAGGGACTTCCAGGATCAGGAGGTCATGCCCAGAGAAGGCAGGGAAGGTGCTGTTGCCTGGCTGGGATTTCTGAAGCCCCGTTTCCTCTTCTAGGCTCCCCGAACCTGAGGACAAGGCCTCCCCCTCGCAGAGAGTCCAGCCTGGTATGTGTGTTCAGTTTGTCTTTCTTGTTCCCTTTCTGGGTGTACTCTTGTAGCCTCCAGTAGTTGACTGGTCTGCATGCAGAGCCTGTTGGTCCAGAGCTTTCCCAGGGCCATGCTGGGGCTTCCAACTCTGTGCGGTTGGGGGCAGGCAGGAAAGCCAGGGGATCCCAGCCTTCCTGGGGCCTAGCTGGACAGTTTTTAATCGAAAAGGCACTGTACTCCAAAGCTAAATAAATCCACCCCGGCCACGGCACTGGCAGACATAAACATTTAGACTGGCTGGCGAGAGTGTCCAGCCAGGGCATTGCCAGAGGCTGGAAATAGGGCTGCTCTCCATGCGAGCCTGGAAGCCATTCAGCTTTGCCTTCCTTGCTTGGAAGTGCCCGACGGATGCGATGGAGGCCAGAGCCTGGGAGGGCAGAGGATCGATCAGTTAGTGCCCTCAGCGGGAGGGTAGCAAATGGCAGGGACTGGTATAGGCTGAAGCTCAAAGAGGCTCAGCACTGCCGGGGTCCGTGGAGCCTGTGGGTGGGGGTTCCTGGCAGCCAGACTGTCAGGGAGGCTGATAGGCTCTCAGGGTGCTAGGGCTTGGGGTGAGAGGTGGCAGGCAGAGAACCTTAGAACCGAAAAATGTCATCCGGCGCTGCGGGATGCAGTGGAAAGAGTGGGGCTTTGGGTCTGCTAGGCATGGATTCACACTCCGCTTCTGATATTTAGGAGCAGTGAGCCCCTGGGCAGGTTGCTTACCTGCCATGGGCCTCAGTGTCCTTATTTATAAGAGGGGGACCATGCCACTCATCCCCTAGGGCTATTATGAGGATGGGATGAGATGGTGTGTAGAAGGCTGGTCATCAGCTTTCCACGTCCTCTGTCAGCTCTGTGTGCTGTGTGGGGACAAGGCTTCCACAGTCAGGTCGGGGCTTAGCAGCAAGATTTACTGTGATCAGTGATGTCCGCCCTGGGGAGGGGGATAGCAGCAGTTGCTGGAATGCTGGCCCTTCTGTAAACAGGACCTTGAAGGTGTGGGCCCTGGAGATGGGACCGTGCTAGCCCTGGCCACCAGCCCCAGTGGACCCTCTGTCTTGTTTCTGCCCCCTCCCCCTGCCCCCCCGACATTTGATGCAACTGGACAAGGTGTTCTCCCCTTCTCCCATCTCTCTCAGCCCCACTGACTGTTTTCAGGCAGACTTGATTTTGGCAAGAATGGGGTAATTCCTTCCACACCTACCAAGATCAGGGCCCATGGAGGCAGAGCTGCTCTTTCCAGCGAGGTCTGGCTGACTCCCACCGGGCTGGGGGTCACGCTGGGCTGGGACCAGGGCCACATATGCACATGCTCACAACAGCAGGGCCAGGCGCCAGGGCAGGGCAAGTTGACCGGATCATATCCAATCCCTCAAAACCATCCTCCCCCACCCTTCACTCACTCTGACCTGAGACAGTTCCAAAGTGACTGGTAGGAATAGAACATGCTGAGCCTTGAAGGACAAGGCAGGTTAAGAGGAATCGGATGGTGTTTCAGGATGGTGTTCAACTTTGGCTTGTATTTATAGAGTGTTTCCTGTGCCCCTGGCTAGACCAGAAGTTTTCATTCTCTCCTGATGCTGTAATTAGTCCCAGTTTACAGATGAGAAAACTGAGGCTCAGAGAGGTCAAGGGTCTTTCTCAGGGTCACACAGCTGATGAACTGCTGACCTGGGTCTGGAGCTCACATGTATCCATCTGCAAGGCAGGGTCATTTGAGGTTGTCCTCAAAAGCTGCTTCCCCAACACTAGCCTCCCAAATACATGTACCTTTTTTATTTTTTATTTTAACCTCTTTGTATGATCCCAGGACATACTGGAAGTGATAGGGACATGCCAGGTCCTCGTTCGTCAGAGTAGAGATCAGCCAAAGCTGGAATGACCTCTCCACAAGGTCAAAAGGGTTGTCCTCCTAGTTCATTCTTGGTTGCCTGTTGCCTTGGAATGGAGTCTGACACCCAGTAGACACAAAACAAACATTTGTAAAATGAATGATTGAGGCTCACAGGTCATGGGCTGGGGCCACATTCTAAATTTCTCTGCATGTCAGGCTTAGGTATCAACATGCCAGCATCTAGGAAGCATTTAGGCTGCCCAGCATGATCACCCCACCCCAGAGCAAATGATCCTGAGCTTTATTCCATGCTTGCCTGACCATTTGACATCATCATGATGACCGACCCAAGGGCTGTCTCACCAACCCCACAGTCCCTTACACTCACCCCACACCTCTGTAGCAAGGTGTTACCCCAGTAGACTTTCACCTGAGACTCAAGGATGTTACTTTCATCTCCTGGGGGGCAGTGTGTAGGGCTTTGTTACAATGGTTTCTTTGTTTTTTAACGTTCACTTTGGGACCTGAAAACTGGATTCCGAGCGGAGATTTACTAGAGGGTCATTTTCATAGCTCCAACAAGTTGTGAGCGAATCCTGGGTATGCTTAGAGAGCCTGGGCAGGAGCACGGTCTCTTAGGGAGACACCCTGAGACTCAGGTGATTGATAATCCTCAGGTCAGCTGCTGTCCAGCTGCTCTAAGTGCCACACTCACCTCTGTTACCGTTCTGATCAGGTGGGTCTTGCTCACTGAGCCTTTCTCTGCTTCAGGGATTCCAGCTGCCGAAGCCGCCAGAGCCCCCTTCTGTTGAGGTGGAGTACTACACGATTGCTGAATTCCAGTCGTGCATTTCTGACGGGATCAGCTTTCGAGGTGGACAGAAGGCAGAGGTGAGCCTGGGGCCATGAGGCTAAGTGGTATAACTCAAGCTGGCCAGAGGCCTCCCATGTTTCCCATTTATGTCTGGGGGTGAGGGGCGGGGGGGGGGGAACATTCCTGAGGGGGGGGCAGGAAAGGTGCAGAGACAGGACCCACAAGTCTGAGAACTCACCTAAAGCCTGCGTCACAGCCAGGACTAGAACCCACGGCTCCTTTCTCCAACCAGCTCCCCTCACACCAGCATTTCCCAAAGCTCAACACAGGAGCCTGTAACGGAGATGCCTTGAAACAAAGGGCTTCTGGAGTCGAATGACTTTGGAGGAGAGTGAGTTAAACAAAACCCAGCCAGCTTTGTTGTGTTAATTGCAGAACGTCTCAGAACCTAGATATGGGGGTGTCACTGTGTGTGTCTCTAAGAGGGGACTGGAATAGACCGGATCGCCTAGCTTCCTCACCCAGGAGCACCTAGGGGCCAGGGTTCCACAAGACCTACGTTAGGGAGTGCTGTTGCTGGGAGAGTGTGGAGCAGGCAGCCAGGGTAAGGTACTGAGGACCCCAGTTCTGACCATGTCCACACCACAGGCACCTCTGAGCTTTGATTTAGGCACTTCTCCTCCAGGCGTTAATGAGCTCTGTCTGCAGACGGGTCGTAGACCCTGTCCTACCCCCTCCCAGTCCATCCTCTAGCACTTATCCCCCCAGGTTTTGATGAGTTCTCTCTACAGATGGGTCATAGGCCCTTTGCTGCTCCCTCCCAGCCCATCTCCTAGCATTTCTGAGACCCTGCTCTGTGGCCAGCGCTACACGTGGCATTCCAGGGGCCAGAGAAGATCCGTGACTCAGCCATTTCTCTTGGGTGGCTCTGTGTAGTAATGGAGTTAAATCCAATACTTTCTGTAAAACCATCAGAAGAGTAATTGGGCAGTCTCTACCTATTGAGGAGGTGATATCCCCAAAGTGGATGTTTTAAATCACATGCCTAGAACTTAGAACTAAATTTCCAAGAGAAATCATCCTCTCAGTGGTGCCTGTGCTTCCAGAAGAGCCTACAAAGTTCCTAGTGTAAGAGAATTGACATTCTTAGGATCTACACAAGCAGGCATTTTGAGTGTGGAGTGGGCAGAGCGAGGGATAAAATGTAGGACCCAAGGCAGGGCAGGGTTTGCCGAGAGCTGGCCTCAGAAGGACTCTCTCCTCCTTCCTCGCTTGCCGCTCTTTCCCTACAGCCAGTGCCCTCAAGCCTCCCTCCTTCTCCCTGGGACCCTTCTTCCAGGAGTGTTCCACAGTTCAAAATTACAGTTGTCCCTCGGGATCCATGGGGGGTTGGTTCCACGACCCAGATCCTGGGATGCTCAACGCCCTTATAGAAAATGAGTGCAGCTGGCCCCTGTATCCTGGAATGCGGAGCCTGCGCACATGGAAAGCCCTCAGTACAGCCGGCAAGCACACTCCTGGCCTTTCTCCAGTCTCAAGTAGCAGCTGAGAAACAAGCTTCTTGAGTGAGTTTATACTCATGTGGGAAGACTGAGAGCCCCAGCCTTCCCATGGGAAACCAACTCAAAGAGATCTCCTCAGTGGTGGGATCTCAGTAGTGTGAAATGACCGTGTGCTGTGGGGAAACCAGGGAGATCTGGCCTCAGGCTTTACCTTTGAGTTCCGCTCACCTGCACCCTCCTGTTCTTTTCTGCCATGAGAGACCCTTTCCAGGGACCCCAAGGGAGGGCCAGAAATGCACGGGTGATTGGGGGATGGGAGTGGTCCAGTGGCAATCTTCTGTACAGATGGGTCCCCGGCTAGTGGCGTTTTGTAGGGATTGAGAACAGGGCATCTTCTAAGCATAGCGGCTCAGCAGGAAGGGAAGTGAGGGTCTGTGCAGGAGGCCAGCTCCACCAGGGTGTTGAGGGAGACTTGGAAGAACAGGGGTGGGGGCTTTGGAGAGAGGGAATCCCCCACCCTGGAGATGACAGAGACCTGGGTTTGAATGCCAGCCCATCACTTCCTACGTGGGGTCCTGCGCCACTTAGTCAGTGGTGTTAGCTTGTCCAGGAAGTGGAGATACTGTCTTCTAGAGTCTAGTGTCAGGGCTCAGCCCACACACGGTCAGGCGCCAGCGAGTCCCCCAGCTCACTGGCCTGCCTGCCCCTTCCCCCAGGTCATCGACAAGAACTCAGGTGGCTGGTGGTACGTGCAGATTGGTGAGAAGGAGGGCTGGGCCCCCGCGTCCTACATCGATAAACGCAAGAAGCCCAACCTGAGCCGCCGCACGAGCACTCTGACACGGCCCAAGGTGCCCCCGCCAGCGCCACCCAGCAAGCCCAAGGAGGCCGACGAGGGTCCAGCCGGCCCCAGTGAGAGCCAGGACTCCCCTCTGAGGCTCAAGTACGAGGAGCCCGAGTACGACATCCCTGCCTTTGGCTTCGACTCAGAGCCGGAGCTGAGCGAAGAGCCCACGGAGGACGGTGGCTCAGGAGACAGGCGGCCCACCCAGCCCCGCAGGCCCTCGCCCGCCTCCTCACTGCAGCGCGCCCGCTTCAAGGTGGGCGGATCCACAGAGGACGTGGCCCTGGAGGAGGAGACCATCTACGAGAACGAGGGCTTCCGGCCATGTGTAGAGGACGGCCTGTCGGCCAGACGCTCCTCCCGAGACAGCGACTCCCCAGGGGGCTCCCCGCTGTCCCTTGCCAGGAAAAATTCCCCCAAATCGGACTCCCCCAAATCATCCTCGCTTCTGAAGCTCAAGGCGGAGAAGAACGCCCAGGCGGAACTGGGGAAGAACCACTCCTCGGCCTCCTTTTCCTCGTCCATCACCATCAACACCACCTGCTCCTCCTCCTCCTCCTCCTCCTCCTCCTCATCCTTGTCTAAGAACAGCGGGGACCTGAAGCCCCGTTCCGCCTCGGACGCGGGCATCCGTGGCACTCCCAAGGTCGGGGCGAAGAAGGATGCCGACCCAAAGGTTGGGCTGAACTCCTGTGCCCGGGCCAAGCCATCGGTTCGGCCCAAGCCGTTCCTGAACCGCGCAGAGTCCCAGAGTCAAGAGAAGATGGACATCAGCACTTTACGGCGCCAGCTGAGGCCCACGGGCCAGCTCCGGGGCGGCCTCAAGGGCTCCAAGAGCGAGGATTCTGAGCTGCCCCCCCAGACGGCCTTCGAGGGTCCCAGCGAGGGGTCCAGGAGAGGCTCGGCCGACCTCATCACCCTCCCTGCTGCCTCGCCCCCCTGTCCCACCAAGAAGGGGCGGGAAGGGCAGGCCACCTCCTACACCACATGCAGTGCCTACCAGAAGGTCCAGGACTCGGAGATCAGCTTCCCCGCAGGCGTGGAGGTACAGGTGCTTGAAAAGCTGGAAAGCGGCTGGTGGTACGTGAGGTTTGGGGAGCTGGAGGGCTGGGCCCCTGCCCACTATCTGGTGCTCGGCGAGAACGAGCCATCCGACCCGCCTGGCAAAGAGACGGACACAGCGGTCCCCAAGAGCAAGCAGAACGAGGGCAAGTCAGACAGCCTGGAAAAGATCGAGAAGCGCGTTCAAGCGCTCAACACCGTCAACCAGAGCAAGAGGGCCACGCCGCCCATCCCCTCCAAGCCGCCCGGGGGCTTCGTCAAGTCCTCGGGCGCCGGGGCGGTGAAGATGAGGAACGGCGTGCGGCAGGTGGCCGTCAGGCCCCAGTCGGTGTTCGTGTCCCCGCCACCCAAGGACAGCAACCTGTCCTGCGCCCTGAGGAGGACCGAGTCGCTCACGGCCACCGACAGCCTCCGAGGCGTCCGCCGGAACTCCTCCTTCAGCGCCGCCCGCTCGGCAGCTGCAGAGGCCAAGGGCCGCCTGGCTGAACGTGCTGCCAGCCAGGGCTCGGAGACCCCCCTGCTGCCCACTCAGCGCAATGGCATCCCCGTGTCCCCCGTACGCCCCAAGCCCATTGAGAAGTCCCAGTTCATCCACAACAACCTCAAAGATGTGTACGTCTCGATCGCGGACTATGAGGGGGACGACGAGACGGCGGGCTTCCAGGAGGGCGTGTCCATGGAGGTCCTGGAGAGGAACCCCAACGGCTGGTGGTACTGTCAGATCCTGGACGGGGTGAAGCCCTTCAAAGGCTGGGTGCCCTCCAACTACCTGGAGAAAAAGAACTAATCGGGGTGGGTGGGTGTGGGTCTTTCCAGCCTTAGTGTGGGTGAGCCGGAATAAGACAAAAGGGGAAGGGGAGGTGGGAGGGGGCGGGGAGGGCAACATGAAGCCTGCAGGATGTGTGGCCTCAAAGGGCCCAGCTAGACGGTGGGGCCTGGCGGGGGCCCACGTGGAGCAGGGAAGGGGAATGGGAAGGGGTGCCCTGGGCCTGGGGTCAGGGGCGAGAAAGCTGAGCCTCAAGTGTACACCCTGGGGACTTTGCTGATGGACTCGGCGCCATTTGGGACAGGCCGTGTGGGAAACCCAATTTGTGCCTTGGCTGCCAGTCTGGGAAAGATGTGGTTGTAGGGGCTTCGCCTGCCCGCCCCTGCCTAGCCTGGTCTCAGTGGCTGTTAGCTTGGCCTCTAGAGTGGCCCTTGTATCGTCCTAACCTGTATTTGTGAATCATCCTGGTTTCCCAGGGACCACCACCCGCCACAGGTGGGTACGGTAGGAGACACCACTGGCCCTGGGGCTTGGAGACATCTCTCGTGAGCTCAGGCTGTCCCTGGGCCGGGCTTCTGTCCATGTCTGCGGAAGAAAAGGCAGTTGCCCAGGTGCCAGCAAGGATCCCCTTTCTTAGCCGTCACTGCCGCTGGCCTTGGGAAGAGTGCCCACCTGCCCAGGGCATGCCGTGGAGGACCACCAGCTCCAGAGCTTACAGAGGGCGGGCGGAGCCGTCCGTCTCATCAGTCTACACAGACTTTCTTTTGGGTATTTCTGGGTGGGCCAATTCCTTTGCATGTTTTGGGAGAGGTGTGTTGCTTTGGGGCTTCTATGTCAGGCCTTGGGTTTTTGGTCTTATTTTAGGGGTTGTTTGGGGGCCCAAGGGCAGTTAGCCTCATGGGACAGGATGGGGAGAAGGTGGCGTTTCTGTCGTACTCTTGTGGGGAGGTTGGTTGGTTTGTGTTTTGCATTCTTCCTCTCCACAAACCGAAGAGCTTCATTTGGTTTCCACTGTGTGGACGGCACCGGCACTGGCCAGAGGGATTTCAGGTGGGAGAAGCCCCAGCCCTGGACGTGGCGAAGCAAAGATGCTGCTCTCTCGGTTCTTGCGCCACCTCGGCAGGGCAGGACCCTCCCCAGGGAGGAGGGTGGTGTTCAGGAGAACAGCGTACATTCTCCGGCCCAGGCAGGGCCCAAAGCCTCACAAGTAGGCAGTGGAGAAGCAGCGGTCGCCCCACCCTGGGCTGAGGGGATCCTGCTGGGCAGACACCACCAGCCATCCCTTGGCCTGCAAGCAGTGCCCGAGAAGATGAAGATTCCTGGGCCCAGAGCCAACCTGGGCTTCCCCAGGGGCAGCGCCCCTGTGAAGCGAGAAGGGAGAGCGTGAAGTCCCTCTCAACTCTGGGTGGCATCTTTCAGCCGACGTTTCAGAGGCCATACTGGCTTCCCAGAGGACTGACTCTTTGCTGGGAGTAGATTTCCACACGTGCCTTTGATTGTGGACAAATCAGGCTTCACAGCCACTGATTTAGCTGCCAGATCCTGGACCGAGGAGGAAAGGCCCTCCCTCCGCCCTTGCTCCCCACCCAGGCAGTGTATGTTGTTAGAAAAAACAGCCCGGGGCCTGTGCCTCGTGCCCTCAGCCCCCAGCTGCCCCCCCCCCACCATACACTGATGCCTGGCAGCTCTAGCAAACTGCTCCCGTTCTTTGTTGAAAGGGCCGTGGTGAGATTTTGCTTCCTTTTGTTTAAAATTAAAATTAGTTATTTTCTTCTGCTGGACAGTATTAAATAGAGCAGGATGTTGAGTTATCTGCTAGATTGCAGTACTAATGGTAGTATTGTAGTGTCTTTATATTAATATTATTTGGACTTATTTGAACAATAATGATAAAGAAGTGGTTCATTATTTTTTAATTAATGCACTTTAATAAGGTGGAATGGAAAGAAACCCAGAGAGCAAAGTGCATTACTTAAAGATGCAGTATATACTTTTCTCATTTTTAAGCAGCACATATTTATTAAAAGAAAAAAAGTAATTTATGATTATTTAAAATTTTAAAAGTAGAGTGATTGTCGGGTTAAAGGACCTTCCACGTAGCTATCTTCCAGGGGGAGGGCTCAAGCGGCTTCACTCCTCAATGTCTGCACTGAGCCAGTTCAATGCCAGCCAGGCCAGGAAGGAGTGCAGGACCCGTCTGCCAAGCACAGAGCATCTCAGTTGGACTGGAGCACAGTGCTCCCTAGAGCCTGCCTTTCCCTGCCCTTCCTCTTCCACTGTACTGCCCTGTGGGGCTCTCCTAGCCCTGCCAAGGACCCCGTCTCCTTAATCTCCAGTGCTCTTAAGTAATAGAGCCATTATAAGTGACCTTCAGGATCACTTCATGCCATACCCTCCTGTTAACTGCAGCCCAAAGACAGGAATTAGCTTTCCACAAATCACATAGTTAACGGCAGACCTCCCCACCCCCGTTAGAGTTTATAGTGTGGTCATCATGTTTACATTGGGACATCCAGCCCCAAGGATGGCTGGGGGTTGCTCAGGCATCCAGGAAAAGTGGAGAGTGCTGCCACCTAGTGACAGCATGTAGATTTGGGCAGTGAACAGGGATTGCCATGCCCCATCTTCACCCTTTGCCCCTCGCCATCACCCCAACTCACAGCACAGCACAAACCCTGCAAACCCAAAGAGAATATTAATACTTGAAGCAAGAAGGGTGCATGCCAGTCCCTCTCAGCCGTGGCCAGGGGATGCCAGGGCTTGCGCCCCTGGACTAGCCCTGCCCAGGGCAAGAGGGCTTTTCCCTAGAGCTACTGAGCTGCTTTGTGATGTTGGAGGGTACTGCTGGCAGCAGGTAGAGGAGGGAAGGGGCCTGGGGCTCTGACCCATCTGGAGGAAAACCAGATCGGACTAAAAAAGGAAAAAAAAAAAAGAAATCTCAGCAGTGTCCAAACCTAGTTTTCCATTAGTTGCGATTGAAAATGTGAAATGACGTTGTATTGCTGTATACTGCAACTTTAATCATAATGAGCCCTTCTGAGGTCATTATTGAGGTTTATATAATGCCTGAAGATGCATCCTTTGGTGCTTTTTTCTTTCAGTTTAAAGACTTAATCACAAGGGGAAAAGATGTCTTCATCTCTCTCCCACTTTGTAACAGGGGCCTGGCTGGGATCTCTGGCACCCACCATGCTGTTCCCACTAGGGCAAGGGACCCCAAGGGCAGCAAGAGGGCGTGGAAGGGACAACCTGAACTGCGGGTGTGCCAGCTGTGACCGGGCCCCCTCGCCAGCCCTCAGCCCCCTCCACCCCTAAGCCTGGCCCCATAGGCCCCTCTTTCTTCCTCCACTGTTCTCCATCTTGACGAAGGCATTATATAGAATCGTTTTAATCACTTTCAGATGTTAGAGCAGCATATTTTACAGGCATTTTATATCCATTGCTTTCCTCAGCAAGGCATGTTACTACTTTTATCATCTAAGGAAAAAAAAAAAAAAAAAACAAGGGAATTTCGGTCAAGCATTATTTTCATATTACTAGTATTTGCAGAATAGGTGTAGAACTATTTAAGTTTAGACCTTGGTTTGGTAGTTTTTTGTTTTGTTTTTAAGGAAAAAAAGAAAACCCCTACTTTTCCTGTTTTTTGTATTTAACTAATATATAATTTCTATAAGGTTACTCACTTCCCCTCCCCCTCCAAATACTTTGCATTCTCAATCGAAAATGAAAACAATCTGAGAGACAGGAAAAGTGCAATATTATCAAGAGGGGTGCCAGGGCTTGTAGGACAGTGCCGGGGAGGGCCAGCAGCCCCATGTGTTGCTGGGGGAGGTGGGGCTCTTGGAAGGAGTCAGCAGTGGAGCCAACAGGTGACCTGAGTATTGATATTTTATCCTTCCTCCCCCTTCCCTGGCAAGATGGCAGGGGTCTCTGCCAGAGGGCAGCCCCTTCTGCTGGGTGTTGTCCACCCAGAAGAAAGGGATTCAGGGAAGTGGCATGGGGCGCTCGGCCTCCCAGGGGCCCAGCCCTCGGCACACAGCAAGGACCTCCAGGAACCGCTCCTTGTTTTCATTTCCGTTCTTTTTCAGCCAGCTGCTCAGAAAGACCTGTCCTAAAAATCACCCTCAGCAGCCCTCTCTCACCCCAATCTCTTGATGTTTGGGCCATGATCCTTTTGATGTATGTTTGAGTCTTTCTAAAACTATGTAACCTCAAGTTCAGTTTTATGAGCAGGAACCCCCAGGGTAACCAAATCCGTCAGGGGGGTATGTGGGTGCCTTGAGCCTAGCATCCTCCGGTGACACCAGTTCCCACAAGTCTGCAGCTGGGCCTGGCGCTGAGCCGGGGCCACCCATTCATCTCAATGACTTCAGCCCGAGCGAGGCGTGATCCTGCCTCTGCTCAACACCCCAACAGTCCCCAGAAGATCTCGAAAAAACGTGTTGGAGAAGCCTGCGGAGGTCCCTGCGGACATAACTTCCTCCAACAGGTACCAAGCTGCCACCTCCTACCCAGGTGCTGGTAGAGAGGGCAGGATGGGAAGTCTCTGGGCCCAAGCCCTGGGAGCTCTGCCCCTCAGGGTGACAGGTGCAACCTCGCTGGCTCATCCCTTCCCCTCCAGTACTGTACACTTGCTGCTCCAACCCATTTGATGAATTTCTGTACAAATATGGATCTGGTGCCCAGAGTGGGACTGTGCCCCTATGGGTGGGTGTGTCTCCTTGGAGTGGATACGTCTATAGGTCCAATTTTCGAGACGATGCAGTGCTCTCTGCAAAGAGAACCATCCACATTGCTAAAGAATTAAGATTCCCTCACTTTTTTGAGGGCTGTGTGCTGTTGAGTAAGTGCATTGTGCATGTGGGGTGTGTGTGTGTGTGTGTGTGCGGGCGCGCGTGCGCACGCATGAGAATGCATATGTGCGAGTGTTGGTCATTTCCCACTTGAACTAAATAACATGGGGTTAGAGGAAAGAGATACTGGGCAAGCTGTCTCCATTGAACAAGTCCTTGGCATTGGGCAGGCCCCACGGGACTCACAGCTTCTGGCAGCAAGTGTATGTGTTATTCACATACATAATTCTGGCTGGAGAGTGCAATGTGTCTTTTTTTTTTTTTTTTTTTTTGTAATTATTTTATTATTTAGTTGGAAACTTCACACTGGCATTAACAGATCTAGCAGAAGCAGCCTAGGCCATTGTCCCGGGCTCCAAAATGAAGATGTGGAAAGGAGGCGCCGCTGGGTGTGGAAGTGCTGAGGGGTTCAGACAGGGCCACCACCTGCAAACGTGTCCAGCAGGCTGCCTCCCAGCCTCTGCCGTGCATGTCACCACTGCGGGAACCCCCGTGTCCTGCGAGCTGCTTGCCCTCAGTTCTTGTGTGGCTGAGGGTGGGTCAGGCTGGTCGGGGTGAGAATTCTATCACCTGCCTGTGTAGGCACATCACCCCTGATCTAGACTGCCAGCCCCAGCTGAACACTTCATGGGGTCTTGCCTGCAGTCTAATCTCTGGCTGGGGGTGGCCTCTGGTTCTCAAGTTCTGTGACCACACAGCCAGTGACAGAACAGGGTCATGACCTATAGCTTCATTTCAGGAGGAATGGCCCCACTGATGGTAAAGTCCCTCCCCGTTTTGTCCTGTGCACCTGGGTCCTCAGGCCGGAAGTTGGGCACATTGGTGCTTATAGACTGGGTGGAAGGCTTTGCCTTCCTGGGCCTTGATCCCAACCTGCATGTAAAGTTGGTTTTACCATGCTATCCCCCCCTTCCCCAATCCTATCTTTCTAATCTTGAGTTTGCACTTGACAATCAGCTTCCTCTCCTGTCTCAGAACTTAGTGGCCTTAGAGAATAGGTCCCTGTGATGAAGGTCCCTCCTTTGCTCTCACTTCCATCCTGGCTAATGGGCTGGACCTCAGGAGGCAAGAAAAAGAAAGAAAGAATTACCGTTTTAAAGCAAAAGTATGGATCGAGCACGTTGGAAGTAAGTGAGAGGCACGTCGGCGAGATGAATGTGTGAGAGACTGGGGTGGCTGGGGTTTTCCATCCCTTCCCCGGGAAGGCGACTCCCAGAAGAGGATGTCTGCTAGGCAGAAAGGGAAAAGAGTCAGGATTTAGAGTCTGGAGTTTTATCTTTATTAGAAAGAAGGAAGAAATGAATTCTGAGTGTTTCAGAAAGAAGCGAGCCAGTAGGGAGGAAACGATTCAACACCCAAGGGCCCAGCTGGAATAGGCTGGGAAAGTCTCAAAATTTGGCTGTAGAAGAAGCTGACCAGAGAAACTGCTAGTTGCTGGACCACAAGCTGGGTCGCCAGCATGTTCTCAATGGTCACTGATTTACTTTGTAGAAAGCCAAAGTTGCCAGCAACAAACCAATCTTTGGAGAACATTCCTCCATCTCTTAGTTTCCAAGCTGGTTTTGCCCACCTGTCTTTGTCCAATCCAGAACTGGCCTCTCAGATTACTTGAACCAGAGACCAGTAAGCAGAATGGTTCATGCAGTAGGGACCCACCATCCCCAGAAACCTCGGGGTCCAGACACCATCCAGCATATGTGGGAGGAAGGCAACCTCATATGCTCTTCTGTTGACGCCAGTTATTCTTGAGTACCTACTGATGTCTATGGTGTTTTCAGTTTGCTGAGCTGCCTCACTAGTGTGACTCAGAAGACAGTGCAATGCAGTCATCATGTTAGTGGCCTGGGAGCAAGGCATACTGCTCTTGAGCATTTCAGAGAAAGAAAGGTAAACAGAGCCTCCATTCTTGGATCTGCAACTTGGTCTCTGTAACAGGTTTTCTTTAAATCCAGGACACAGGATGGGAAAAGGGTTTCACTGTCAGTTTGCAGGAAACCTGCAGGAAGGCGACTTCTGGACAAGGCAGGTGTGAGTGGCAGGTTTGTGAAGCATGTGTTTGTGGACTGCATGGTTGCATGTAAGCTAGCTGAATGTCTTTGGGGCGTTCCTCACAGTGTCCACGCAACCTCTCCCAGCTCCTAGTGGGACCTGTGGGGCTGAAGGAGGTCATTCCCCTTTCTCCCCTCAGAGAAACTGAAGAAAAGGACATTGAATTCAGTGCAGTTTGAGTGCTAAAAAATTTCCAGGCTCAATGGTGGTGCTAAACTATCTCCATGTTCCTAATATTTTTAATAGTGGGTTTTTTTTTTTCAGTTGTTCTCATCACAAAAAGCAGTGTCCTTGGGGAAGGGACCCAGCCCCTTGACCTGCCACTTTCCAGGTGTCCTTTATCATTTTGACGGGACTCTTCGGTCTGCAGAGAATATTCTGTCTTGGCATGCTTCTAGACTGTAAGATTTGGGTTGTTTTGTTTTGTATTTTATGTTTACATGCATCTTGTATTTCCCCAAAAACTAAATAAAGTTTTTGCCTTTTTAACTGAACAGAATCACCTCCTGATTCTCCCTGCCACCAGAAAAAACATCCAGCTGAGTGGCAAAAGTCACATTACGCCCAAATGAGGCATGAACTTCAGAGTCCAGGCCCACTGAGGACACTGGAGGGGTGGGGGAAACATGTAAGCTCCCACCCTTGCTGGTGAGAAGCATGCTCAAGCTCCCCAGCCTTTCCCCGCCTTTGGAAGGCTTTCTGGCCAGTGGCCCAGGCTTTTAGAGGTACAGACCTTGGGGCCACCAAGACCACATCCAGTGGGCTTCCATGGCTCCTCAGCTTGGAGCCCCTGACCCTCCCCCTACTTTTGCTGGACTTCAGTAAGCAGGGCTGAGCAGTCCTGGTGTGGGAAGTGGTCCATGGCCATTCAGGGACAGGTAGAGGCTGGCCAATCAGAGCATCCTCCCAGGAGAGAGGGCAGGAAGGCAAGCATCCCGTGCCCCTCTGAGGGTCAAGCTGCCAAATGAGCTAGGTCCCCACACAGCCACCTAGATGTACTCAGCCCACTTAGGAAGTTTTTCCAAAGGTCCCTAGCCAGAGGCCTCCCTTTCTAACTAGCTGTGCCACTCATTTGGCATAAGCCTCTGCACCCACCAGTGGGAGCGCAGCTGAGCTCCCAGCCAGAGGCAAGAAGTCTGGGCTGCTTGTGGGGAGCTCAGCACAGCCCCTGCCATCCTCCCTTTAGCCCCTAGGTGGCGCCATCCCTCTACAAAGGTTGCACACAGGTTCAGACCCGGCTCAGCGTTTGGGAGCTTCATGGACTGCAGCTCCTGCTCTTGACAGATCCAGAGACCTGCAGTCACGGAAGGGCAGTGGCTTCTCCTTTTCGGCTTACAGCGAGGCTCGCCTGGCATTCTGGCCTCTGCTGTACAAGCCCCAGACCATGCTCCAGCCACCTCCCCCTCCCCGGCTGTCTTCAGGGAGTCTTTTCTGATTGTTGGCTCCCCTCCGAACCAGGACACCTGGCCCTCTTCCTCCACACCTCCATCACCATCACCAACCGCCCCTGCCACACACACACCGGCCCACCCTTTCTCCCTCCCCAGCCCTCCATACTGCACAGCACAGCCCTCAGGCTGGTACGAAATCACCTTTATTCACAATCACGGTGATCCAAGCTCACGAAGGAGGCAGCAGCTACCCTCACACTAACAGAGACAATGGGATGGATGGCTTTTTCTCCCTGACCCTCAGGCCACGCAGCCCCTGCACTTAGGAACTTCCCTTGCCTCTGGGATGGGCACCCTGACTGCTTGGGGCCACCACCAGCCCCATCTCACCCCACTCCCACAGAAGAGGTCTATGGGGTTAGTGGGGAGCAGAGACCCATGGCAGAATGGTGACTTCCCAAAGGTGCCCTGCAAGGCAGGTACACACAGGGCCAGCCTGGCATCGTGACCCCCACTCCCTGTGCTTCCCACCACCCCACCCCATAGCAGCCACCACCAAAGAACCCCCTGAGAGTCACAAAAAAAGTCTTCCCACACTCCCAACGATCATTTTACAGAGATGGCAGCTGAGGCCCAGAGCGACTGTGACCTGGCCAAGACCACACAACTGGTCAGTGGCCAGGTCTTGAATCCCATGCTCTGCAGGCCACATAACAAAGCAGTCTCCACTGGGCGTAAAAAAGCCATCTGAGGGGACAGAGGGCTGGAGGCTCGGGGAGACTTGCCAGGACTCCGAGAGGTGGCCCCAGCCCATGGCCTACCAGGACAGGCGTGCAGGGCTGAGATGACTATAACCTAAGAGCAGCCGGGGGTCCTCCCCTACTCCAAAATCAGGACCAAGAAACTGGAGGTGCTGGGATCCATCCCTTCTCCTCTCTCCTGGGGGAGAGAGTGCCTACAATGACGAGAGTGCCTTCCCTCCCCCAGCCTGCCCAGACCTTTCCATGTCCTTACAGAGTGGGGAACTCGGGCCTCCCGATGTGTATGAGCCAGTTACGATACCCAGGCTCCAGCCCAAGAAGGGCATTCTGTGGCTCCGGGTGATCTGCTAGTCCCAGGCACTGCAGAGGCTCTGCTGCCCTCTCTAGAAAGTGGACACAAGTTGCCAGAAGGTGTCCCGACTCGGCCCCTTTTTATGGAGTTCTATTTCATGGCAGGCAGAGCTGGCTAGGGACTTGTGTGCTGGAGTTTAGGGCAGAGTCTAAGTGATGACAGCCTCTGCTGGCTCTCCAACCAGGCACTCCATCTACTAGGGCGGCCTTTGCAGGAGTCTGGGGGGTGGGAATTCACTCCCCCTGCCCAAACTAACCCCTACCAACCCAATAAATAAATAAATTAAAATACAGGGGAAAAAGAAAAGCCGTTCTTACTCCAGGAAGTCCTCTACTCCCAACCCAGGATCCTGGCCTCTCCCAGGGATGCCAAAGCCTGACAGAAGACCTACCCTGCTCTCCAGCCCACGCCAAGGGGCTGCCCCCAGGCAAGAGCAACCCCGAGCCCACTGAGGCAAACAGGCCATGACCAGGAAGGGGCCCTCCATGTCTCAACCAGGCCAGGGACTAGCAACCCAGAACCCAGAGGCTTCTGTGGCCTGTCTGTCCACCCATCCAGGGTGAGTGGGAGATAGGCACAGCACAGAGGCGGCAGCCCTCCTGGGATGAGAGGGATCCACTGGCCGTCTTACTCTTGACTGCCAGGCCCAAGGGGCAGGGAAAGAAGGAAGGAGACAGTGGGGGAAGGTCAGAGAGTAAGGCAGCAGCCCAGGCTGTGCACTGCTCAAGGGCAGCTGGCTGAGGGAGAAAACGGAGACTGAAATCCAGGTCCACACTCCACTAGCCAGGCCGCGTGTCTGGGCTCAGGGACACATCTGCCCAGAGGATGGGACACACTTTCTAATGTTCACAAAGGTGCTACATGGGCTAAAGAGACCTCCTGGGAATCTACCCCAGGCAGGAAAGGACCAGGACAGGCTGAGACCACCCCCCCCACCCCCACCCCCCCGGCTTTAGCCCCTCGGCCTGCAGGGAAGAGCTGCGACTTGCTTCTGCCCCCATCTCCCAGCCTGACACCCCTTCCTCCCCAGACCTCAGGGGCTGTTTCCCAAGTTTAATGAGAAGGGGAGAGAATTTCCAAAATGAGGAAGAAGAGAAGGGGCCCTGCTGCTTTGCGCCTCAGCTGGAGCCGGGCCGGAGTCGGAGGAAGCTGGGGAGTGGGTGGGTCCACGACGGCTAGGAGCTGCGGTAGGTCTTGATGATGTCCTTGATGGGCCGGCGGCAGATGGGGCAGCAGGCGTGCAGAGCCTTCTTGAGGCGCAGGCCACAGGCATAGCAGAGGCACATATGGCCACACGTGTAGATGACTGTGTCCACCGCGTGCTCATAGCAAATGGTGCACTCATCACTCCACGGGCCCCCGCCTGGGGTCACTGGTGATTCGGGCAGACTCACTGGTGAGTTGGGGGCTGTTCCTGGGGACACAGGACAGCAGTGAGGGGGAGGCACGAACCTGGTCCCAGGTTCATGAAGAAAGCCCTGGCCTCTCCTCCTCCATGGATCGGGATCAGCCTGTCTACCTTGCCACCCACCTCCTGGGCACAAGAAGAAAGAGGATGCACTCTGGACAGCCCCACTTCTGACCCCTCCATGCCCAGACCAGGGGCCAGGGTGTCCATGAAGCAATGAGAAGAGGCAGGAAGGATGGAGGCCCAAAACCCACTGGGGGAGGCCCCGCTGAGCTACTCTCTGGGGTTCTTTGTGCTCAAGAAGTCCTCTGGAGAAAGCCACCCGGCTAAGGGACAGGACGGGACTCAGCTCAGGAATCACCACTCAACCTGGGTTCCCTGGGCCCATCTCCAGCTCCTCCAGGGCCCCGTCTGCAGACCTGCCTCAGCCAGGGTGGAGGGCAAGTCCCTCAGGGTGGAAGGGCTGACACTGTCACATGGAACCAAAGGGGCCAGCCTGCTTACCTCCAGCAGAGCTCCCCAGAGGGCCAGAGCTGCAGGTGCCGAGCGAGGGGTCAGAGAGGCGGATGTCCAGGGTGCTGGGGGAGGTCGGTGTGGAGGCAGGGGAGCAGGGGAGTGATGGGATGCCTCGCTCTGCCAGGATGGTGGAGCCTGCAGAAAGGAAGGGAAGGAGGGAGGGCGGGACCCAGACACTCAGAGGCCCACTGGGGGAAAGCTCGAGTTTCCATCCTCCATTAGGTTCCCAGGAGAGAAACAGGTGGTGCAGCCTGACCACACAGCCCAGCCACTAGGTGCAGAGACCAACTGAGCCTTTGCCCTAAAGAGCTAACTGTCCAGGGAGTCTCTTGGGGCTCTCCTCAGTCCCTTCCTCCAGCCAGCCTTGACTCCCCCCACCCCACATCTCTATCCAGCACTGACCAGTCATACACACCATGCATGCAAATACGCAAGCACAGAGCCTGGGAAATTATTTATTCTTTGCCCAGGAATGTAACTTTGTAATGTTTCCCTATTTAAACCCTGAGCTTCCTGAGAGCAGAAAGCCTGACTCACCTGTGACTTTCCCACAGGCCCTAACATAATGCCCTACGCACAAGTAAGTGCTCAATGAGATGTTTTTTATTAGTAGTTATTCAGTCTAATTTATTCAATCTAATTCATTTAATAGTCACTGTTTCTAAGAATATTTATCAGCTGTCCACAGGATTTCTCTTAGTAGTGTTAACACGTTTTAAGTGAACTATCATCTCCTTCTTTCAGAAATTTATACCTCCTATTTGCTTTTCTTGCTTTATTGCACTGGTTAGCATTTTCAGAATGATACTATATGGCATCTCCATCACATTCTTGATTTTAATGATAATATTTCTAATGTTTCACCATGAAGCATAAAATTGGCTGTAGTTTTAGGGTGAAGGAAATATCTGTTCATTCTTAGTTCACTTAGGCCTTCAACAAACCAAAGCATTCTTCTATGAAGTAAATAATCATCCTTCCATATATTGTTACTGATTTGTTTTTCCTTTAGAGTCAGGATCCTCTATCACCACTTTGCTTTGAGTCAAGATGTTCAATTCTCCAAACAGCCCAGGAGCACACTGTTTAGCATATATTAAATTCTGAATGATTAATCTTCAATGCCCACCTTGGCCTACTTCCCTCTCGGGACATTTAAGTCCTGGGGTTTTTGTTTGTTTTTTAAGCTTCTCCTCTGCTCTAGTCTAGTAAGCCTCTTTGAGCAACAGAAGCTTTACTGAAAAGCTACTTAACTATTATTAGATGGTGCTGATGCAAGAGACTATCTTGCCCTTATGTAATATCCTTTATCTGAGGAGCAGTGTCTCCTGGTGACTGTAGCCAAATATCTTGGTACCTCAGCCTGATTTTTTTTTTCTGCACCCTAGTCTGGTTTCTTTTTATTCCACCTTGAATTTTTAAGCCAATTTCTTTCCTTTCTGATGTCTTTTTATCTAGTCTGATTTCCTTTCACTCTTCCCTGACTTATCTTCCCTCAATCCTAATTTCTTAGCACCCTGGTCCCATTTCTTTTCATTCTTTTTTCAATTCATTTTACACTCCGTCTTCACTTGGTCTTTTTCCAGAGGAGGAAGTCTCCACTGATTTTATCTGATTTCAGAAAACTCTCATACACTCTCACAATTACCAACAGCACTGCATACACAAATACACATGCATTTACTCACATGTGCCTAGACACGGTATGCCAGTCTCACAGTGTTACTCATGCTTACTCACATACACACTTTACCATGTCTATGAAGTCTCCTGGGGTGAGGTCTAGGTTGGGGGCTGTGAGGCCCAGGGGTCTCCAAACTTGTCTAACCAAATTTGCTAAGGAAGAAAAACTTTAAATGCCCAGGACCTAATTTGAAATCTACAGAATCAAAATTTCCGGAGGTGGGATTTAAGAATCTGACACAACTGAGGGACACCGCCCAGCATCCTGCAGAACGCTCTGCGAAATATGGCTTATACAAATCCACGTCACCCAGCCCATTCAAACTGTCCATTCAAAGCCAGCAAGGCCCAGACATCTGCAGCCCCATTTCCTCCAAGGCCCGGGGATTCTCCAAAAGCCCCCAATCCAGGCACTGCTCTTCTGAGATGCCTGGCTGCTGACACACCGCCCTCTTTATCTTATTTAGACACACAACTGTCCTTAGATGCAGAGGTCTTCGTTCCCATTTTTTTTGATAAATGGAAACTGAACCTCAAAAAGTTCATTGCTAGTGGAAACAATTTCTTCCCCCCATTTTTAAATGGCCACTGGGCAATGTGTATGAGAGTTGTTTATGTACGTGGGAATGTGGGTGAAACCGGTTCTGAGCGTGAAACTCAGTGTTCCCTGCTTTTCTTCCCCTCCCCAGGGTTTATCTGGTGAAATCTGAGAACCATGGACTAAACAAGAGTGACTCTTTGACTAGAACACATAAGGGGCAGGGTGGGCGCTGTTCCCCCCTACCCAGACAGACCCTGCCTCCAGGGAAGACGAGATGCTAGGCCTGGAGGCGCCAGCTTCAGGATGCACCTCGAGGGAGGAGGGCACGTGGCCGGGGCACTCACCAAGGATGCGGATCTGTGTGATGGACCCGTGCAGGCCGAACAGCATCCAGAGCGGCTGTGAGGCGTCCACACACAGCTGCATGCCCGCCGCGGCGCCATTGTGGCTGAGGTGCAGCTCGCCGTCGGCGTTGACCACAAAGCCGAGGATGTCGCCGCTGTGCAGGGGCCCGGGCACGCGGCACACGGCCCAGAACTCCTTGCGGTCCACCAGGGCCTCGGGGCTGAAGGGCAGGTCGGCCGGCCTCAGCGTGCCGGGGTCGCACGTGGTGACACCTAAGGACAGCGCGCCGGGCCGCGCGCCGCTCGAGCGCGTGACCTTGACGAAGATAGTCTCAGCCACACGCACCGGCCGGCTGGTGAAGACGAGCGCGCGCTCGTCGCGCCCGTGCTCCAGGCGCGCCACCGTCTGCTCGTCCAGGATGCGGACGTGCGCGCCGGCGCGCAGCGCGTGGAAGCGCAGGTCGCCGTCGAGCTGCGGGGGCAGCGCGCGGCTGTGCTGCGAGTTGAGCGAGTTCTGCGGGATAGGGCAGCCGGCAGCTGGCGTGCCCTCGTCGCCGTCAGAGCCCGGCACGTTGAGGTCACACAAGCTCACGGAGAGGCGCGCTTCGTCAGCCTCGCGCCGCAGCGACGGCCGCCGGAGGGCGGTGAAGGAGCGCGGGCGCAGGCAGTCTGGGAGCACCAGCTCGCTGTCTGCGGGGGTAGGGGGACAGGGCGACCGTCAGGCGGGCCACAGCCCTGGGTCCCATCGCCTGTGAGTCTCCTCCCGCTAGTCGTTAAAGCCGGCACTAGTAAGACGCATCTAGTTTCTAATAGCAAAGAAAATGCTCGGACATTTTACAGGGGCTTCCCTGGTAGCTCAGTGGTCAAGAGTCCGCCTGCCAATGCACAAGACACAGGTTGGATCCCCGGGTCGGATCCCTGGAACGGAAAGATACCCTGGGGAAGGAAATGGCGACCCACTCCAGAATTCTTGCCTGGAGAATCCCCATGGAAGAGGAACCTGGCGGGCTACAGTCCCTGGGGGGTCTCAAAAGAGTCTGACACGACTTAGCCACTGAACAAGAACATCACACATTCTGCAGGATCTCAGACTACGCATTTGCTTAAGCAAAGGATCATCAGGCACGAAAGACACCAAAACTAAAAACACGATTACTTCTAAATGGTACACTTATAAAAGTCGGATTAAAAAAAATTAACTCCTGGGCCCTGATTCTTTATCCTAGCAGCCAAGATAGCACTTGGCACTTAGAAGGTAGCAGTAAACACTTGCTGAATGCATGTTGATATTCTATGCCTCTGGGAGCCCAGAGGAAACCCTCCCCTCCAGAATACCTCTCTGCACAAATTGTCTCATCGCAAAAATTAGCTTTTGACGTTGTTTCTACCGAAGGACACTGAGGTGGAGAAGCTAAGTGAATTTTTCCAAGCCCTCCTTTCAAAACCAACAACTGGAAATCAAACCCTTTCTCTTTTTATTCATACATGTAATACAGACTGTATTTTGTAAAAAAAAAAAAAAAAAAAAAAAAAAACAGTTCAGCAAAGAGAAAAGGCAGAAAATACTATTAATATTTAGATGTGTGTTTCCAGACTTTTTTGAATATATTTTAGTTATTTCTCTTTTTAATACAAAAACTGAATCCTACTATATAAATATCAGTAGTTTTAAACTATTAACTTTTACAGGTAACAAATCTCTTTCAAAAGGTAACTTGTACCTATCTTCTCAGGAAAATGCACATTCTCCCTAAATTCTGTGGATAATTTCAGAGTATCCATTAACTCCAAGTGAAGAACTCTGTTATACAAATTTCCTTTTCAAAACTAATTTTTCTATTTATCGTGTCCTGTATACCCTTTTACACCAATAACCATGCTTCTGAGACCATAATTCCTTAATGGCTGGTTAAGTCTGCTTTATGGAGTCCTATAATTTGTAATAAGTCATCAGGTGCAATGAATTACTGCTGCATTTCCTCCTGAAAGCATCTCACAGAGGTGTTCCCTTTGTACAGATAAAGCTCAGAGATGTTCTGTGACAACCAAGCTGCAGATCCAGGGTTAAAGCGTGATCCGCCCAACTCCACACCCTCCACTTTCAAGCCATATAGGTTTACTGGATCCTTTTCGTGGGAGGCCCCAAATTTGGCTGGGGCCACTGCTGGCCTTACCATGGACCAATCCCTTCTCAGGAGGCTTTTCTCTCAGCCTCTCCAAGGGAGGATCTGTGCTTTCTCTCCAGCAGCTGAGTAAGGATGGCGGGGGTGCTCAGCATGGGAGCAAAGCTTGGAGGAACAGACTGGTAGGGGTAGCGAAGCCAGAATTCAGCTCCAGCTGAATCTAGATTTGCTCTCTAATGCCTCCCTATCTTTGCTCTCCCCCAGCTCCTCTGCCCCAGCAAGGAGAGGGTGCTGGGCCCTCCCCACAAGTCTCCTGCTTCTCTGAAGAAGCCTCTCGAGGCCTGGCTGGTCGGGATTTCCCAACATCGTGTTTGGTAAGGAGGAGGGAGCCAACCGGAAAATGTGATTATTCCAGGGAATTGACTCTGTGACAGCAATGGTGCAGAGAGGCTGGGGGGCTGCGGCGAGGCAGAGGCGAGGAGGGCAAGACATGGGAGACAATAGCAGGGGCCTGAGGAGGGCTGTGGGCTGACCTGGACCCCAGGGAACAGCCCTGCTCCCTTGACCCCTCAAGGATTCCAGGGACTGGCCCTTGGGGACTCCAGAAGGTTGGGGACAGAGAGGAGAAGGGATGGAGAAGCAGGGTAAGGAGGAAAGAAATGGCTCAGAGATGCCCAGCCAGGGTTTACATGAACAAGGCTGTCATGGGGGCCACACATATACACACCCCACGCTGCTCTCTCCACCCTACGCCACCCCACACACTCAGGACAATCAGGCCAGAGCCCATGGAGCTGGGCAGACCCTCAAAACAGACTCCTGAATGGGGCTGGATGTACGATCTCCTGCTCTCTGCCCCCACAGGAGTCCTCTTCTGCTTGAATATGCCCACTCCCTCCCAGGCAACTCAGGCCATTGCTGAGCTACTCTGTCTTTAAGAAAATGTTTCCTTCTCTTAAACTGAAATCTACCTCCCTGGTTGCTTTTTTGTTTGTTGAACTCTTAGGAAAAATTAGTTCATTGATCCTGTACCACACAAAATTTATTCAAATTACCTTCATTTGAGTGGTAAGATCACAGCAAGAAAACAAGTTACCCTACCACAAACCTATTTACAAAATCCATCATAAAAGCTTTTTTTTTTTCCATTATATTACCTATTGTCTTTTTTAGACTAGCATACTACACAAAGCTACACCGATTAGTAGTTTGCCTACTCCCAAGTTTAGGAGAAATGCTTCCTTTTGACATTATCATGTACCCCATAGGAAAATAAATTCCCTTAACCTAACAATTGCCACCCAGCTCACTCACCCAACTCACTCACCCAAGGCATCTTCCTTCAAATCCCTCCTCTCATGTACACAAGATGTCATGCTAAAGCTTTAAATCCTGCAATTGTATTTACATATCTACACTTAAAAATGAACACAAGAGCCACTACCCCCACCACAACAAACACAAAATAACACTCTTAAAATACAAACCAGCTAGATAATATTCTGGTAGTGTTTACAAATTAATTGCTATTTTTGGACGAAAGTACTAGATACTAAAAATGAGTAGACTGTGTATCAACCTAAATAAAATGATCACTACCCACAACGTGTACATATAAACACACCCGACACTCTTTGTCAGCTCGTGTGCTCCTCTTTATACAGTTTACTTTCCAGGGTGTGTTTAGTTATAACCTGCCTATATTTATACCTACTACCTCTGGGGCTGCCTCTCAGTCCCACACTGAAGACATCTCTCCTCAGGGAATACTCAAATTCCACACACACCTTCGCACCTCTTAGACAATGAACAGCTCCAGACTCAGTACACTCAGAAATACTCTCACCAGCTTGAGCCACAGTGTGGCCATCACACCTCTCCTGAGAAGTACCTTTATACTTCTTATAATGCAACCTGAGAGTGTTTTAGGATTCTTTGTAGCCAAAATCCATATATTGGTAGGCAAGATAGGAACACAGTTCAGTGCAAGACTCTGGAGTCATCAGTTTGGGTTTCCATCCTAGCTCTGTCATTTCCTGGCTATATGGCCTCGGATAAATAGCTTAAGCCGTCTGGGCCTCTCTTCTGTAGCGGTGAAACCAGCATTTCCTGACTGGTATGAAATCTGAAATCCCTTTTGGAAGGGAGGCTGTGAAGGAGATGCAGTGGAATGAAGCCCTAGAGTGCCTCGCACGAGACAATCACCAGGTTGCTACGAGCCACTGCTACTGTTTCCATGCTACCTGGCTCCGAAGACTAGGCAAAGGCTCTGGAGTGATACAGGCCTGGGTTTAAATGTCTGACCCAGCACATGGCTGGTGGCCTGTGGGTGAGCCACTTTCCTCCAGTCCCAGATCACTCACCTAGAGATCAGGTCTAATAATACCTGCTTTGTGATATTGTTGAAGGGATCAGAGGTAGAGTGCAAAGCCCCTGGCACCTAGATACTTGATAACTTCTGTTATTAGCATTTGCTCAGGTTGAGTTTGTCAAAGTCAGGTCCACCTGCACCCAGGCAACTAACTGTTTGAACCTAGGACTTTGCATCAGTCATGATAAGCGCCCGGGACAGAATCGCTGAATGACCTCACTGACTAAAGACCAGGAAGGAGAAGCTTCAAGTGGAGATTAGAGACAAAAGAAGAGAAAGAAGGAGAAACAGTGGGAAAAGAAAGAGGAGAAGGGGCAAGAAAGTGACTCCTTTGACCTTGCTTGAAATATCACAGGAGTTGGGAGAGAAGGTACAAGAGGTGCTGGGAACCAGCTAAAAACAGAACCCCTGGGGCCACTGCCCAGCCCAAGTATGTCTCCTCTCCCATCCCCTCCACTCCTGGGGTCAGGAGCAGCTGCAAGCTGCCAGCAAGCTCCAAAATAACCATCCCATCAGCGTGCCTGTCTGCGCGAGGCCCTGAAATAGATGAAACCCGAGCTAGAGGAGCGGGTCAGCGCACCCTCTGCAGAGGGGCCAACAAAGGTCCTGGCGGAATGAGTCCACCCCAAGTCGGGGGTCAGGGAAGGGGCTAGCTCCCTAAGCCAGGGGAGAACACCATGGCCCCACCTCAGCCCAGGACTGCACCCTGGGGCACCGACGGCTGGCCTGCCCCCTCCATCAGTGGGATGACCCCATGTCTGAAGCAACAAGTTATTTAATCCGGGCCTGGGACATGCGGCTGCCTACTTGAGAGTTGTTTATGATGGGGGAGAGGTGGCACAGGGCCACAGCAGAAGCTGCGAAGCTGGCTCCCCTCTCGTGGCCCCTTTTTCAAGAAAGAACTTGTCCATCTTCAGCTCCTGCCTCATCTGGCACCTGGTGCTGGCTTGGCAGATCCCCCAGGCCAGGGCAGAAAGAGCCAGGCCCTGCAAAGGGCAAGGAGGCCTGGGCTTCCCCTCTTTGGAAAGGCACCCGGCATACCTACCCATTGAGCCCTGTGTGCCCAGCCCTGGACAGGGGTTAAGGAGAGACAGCCAGAACCCAGGCCCTGTGGAGCCAGGAGCCCTTGGGAGACTTGAAGCTTGGAGTCATGAAAATTCTCAGTATATCAGGTTAGACAAGACCTTAGAGGAGAATAAGGAAATCTGTTTATCTCTGCCAAGTTCTCACCTAGCCTTGGCTAGAATGCCCCTGGGGACAAGCAGCTCACCACTTCTCGAGGCCATCTATTCCCTATCTTTGGACACTTGTGACTGTTAGAAAAAAACTCCTGTCATAGGTGCAAGTGTCCCGTACCCACTCCCTGGGCCCCCTCTGAGCCTTCTCTTCTTTAGAATAAATCTTCCTGTTAGGATAATGCTGTCCAACTGAGGCTAAGGACTTCTGTTTCAGGGTGACTCAGAGATGGCATCTCAGAAGAAACAAGATTTGACCCAGGCCCTGAAGGACAAGAGCATTTGGACTGACAGAAGCAAGAGGCACTCGGGTGGGAAAACTGCATTAGCAAATGCCTAGGGAGAAAAGTCTGAGCGAAACCAGTGAGGAGAAAGGAAGGCAAAGGAGCGGGAAGTGCCAGGCGGAGGGCACTCGGGCAGCTCCTGCCCAGAGATCTACACACTGCCAGTCAGTGTGGGGTAACTGGGGCCTGGGTGCTGCAGCAGAGGCTCCTTTGAAGCAGGGCCAGCCATCAGTCCAAGTCTTGTTTGTTTAGATTCTCACATCCGCAGCACTGGATAATCTTTAACCACGGGTCAGCCTGCAGCCGCCCAGCCTGCTGGCGCACCTCTGCCGGCCCCTGTTTGGAAGGAGCACCAGCCCATTATCTGTGTCCATAAACATCCTCCTGCTGGTTCGCAGCTGGCATGGGGCAGGGGAAGGAGCCGGGAGGGTGGGTGAATGGCTGGGATGGGCAAAGGGTTCCTCCACCCTTCTGCGAAGTGCCCTGAGACCCACACCACCTCCACCCTCCCCATATAAACCCACACCACCTCCACCCTCTCCATATAAACCCAACCATGGGAAAGCTGGGAAAAACAAACACACTTCTGAGACTCATGGAGCAAAGGGCAGAATGTTCCAGAAGCCTTCAGAGTCATAGATTCTTCGATTTATAGAATCTTCAAGCCACGGGATCTTAGATGGACAGATCCCCAGAATCATCTGGTCTGGTGGGTCTCAAACTTTTATTTTCCCCCCAAGCAATAGAATCGTTCATCCAAAGGAACGGAAAACTGGCTGATGTCTAGGAGGTGACCATGGAGTCCGACCACTCAGCCACTGCAGAGATGCCTCTGTGGGACCCCAGTGCTCCAGGGAACCCAGCTGGAGAACCACAGGCCTTACCCCAAGAAATAACTTAGATCGCATGGTTTGACTTTTATCCAGACACAGGCACTTGCCCCCCTCTCAATGAGAGGACAGGTCGGGGATTGTCTACTCTGGTGGTGTTTTTAAATTAGATATTCCTTTTTAACCTAAAAACAACAGCCCTTCCCATTTGTATAAACACTGTTACATGTCCGGAAGCCTCACAGACTGTCTGTGAGGTAAATGGTGCATGTACAATTATGTCCAAATAACAGAAGAGGCAGGAGAGGCACAGAGATGCTGAGACACATGCCCGAAGCCAGTGAGCAGCCAAGTGGAGTCTTAATTCAGTCGGGTCTCCTGTTTCTCAAATCTTCATCCCCAGTTCGTCCCCAAGACCCCAGCTCCTCCCCTCCTGGGGCCACCAGGCCTCTCCAAGTTCCCCAGAACTGTATCTTGGGCCAAAGAGGCACTAGATGGGAACACACGAAACTGCCATTTCTGGACATTAGAAACAGCCTGCTATTGGCAATTATATATGCTTGCACTTTATGTAGGTTCATTCTGGTAGAAAACTAGAGCACGCTGTGAATGACGGGATCAAACCAGGCCTTCAAAAGACTTCAGGGAACTACAAGGCAGGCAGACCCACCCTCACCACTAAACAGGACGCTGGGTACCCACCCCCCTTCTTGGTCTCTGCCAGGGCCCTTGGTGGCCTATCTGTGTCCAACACACGTGGCTGATCCCTGATGCCTTGAGCTCTTGTAAGCTCTATTCTGGAAGACATAGGGGGCCCAAATCCCCACCCTCGGGGGGCATCTAGACATAACAGGGAGACCAGATAGACTCCTGTTTACAGAGCCTGGGGAGTATTGTAGCCCACACTTCTGAGCTCAAGTGCCAGCTCTACTGAGCGGTGTGGCCATGGACAAGTTGTCAGACCTGAGCCTCGGTTTCTTTACCTGCAAAATAGGCACAATAATAACTTTCTTTAAAATGTGATCAAAGAAGATCTCTACTGTATTCTTAAGTGAGTGAAGTCGCTCAGTCGTGTCTGACTCTTTGCGACCCCATGGACTGTAGCCTATCAGGCTCCTCTGTCCATGGGATTTTCCAGGCAAGAGTGCTGGAGTGGATTGCCATTTCCTTCTCCAACTATATTCTTAAAGAGCAGGACAAATACATGATACAGAACCCCTGTTATGGAGTAGACCTCCACTCGCTTCAGGAAGAGGAAGAGTCATGAAGAACAGAGTAGGTCAGGGGAGGCTTCCTAGTGGAGGGGAGGGTTTGGTACGGGGCCTTGATATAATTGGCAGAATTTGAGGTGAGTAAAAAAGAAGCACTGGAAGAGTCTGAAGCAGAAGGAACAGCAAGATTTTTTTTTTTTTTTAACTAAGAAGAAACAAAAACCATCAAAGGGAAAGACACCACGATCAGCATCCTCATCTCTTCATCCCGAGGGCTTGGCTTGGGCCCCTTAAGCTAATATTTGCCTTTCAGCCCCTGGCAGCCATAGCTGAAGGTAAATATTAGTTTAGCCTGGGAAGCGGAAGCCCCAGATGGCAGTGTGGTCCTCAACTGGCCTGGATGCCTCACGCTCTGTACCACAAGCTAGGCACAGCCAGGATAAGGACCCGACCCCTGGCCTTATCTATAGAGAGGTACAGGCCTCTCACTGCTGGGCAGCCAGGCTGGCCCACCACCCCAGAAACTGGCACAGCAGCAGCCTGGCCCCCAGAAAGTGACCCTGAGAGGTTCCAAACATCCTTCTCTTCAGTAGGCAGATGGGGTCTTTTTCCAAGACCTGAAATGACATCATGAGTCCTTGGGAGTCCCCCCATGCCCATGGCCTCTTAACAGCCTCCTGGGCTCAGCCACACACATCGTGAGTGGGCAGTAAGTCTTCTCACACTGACCTTGGGCCCAGATCAGCTGGAAAGTCTGAATTCTGGGCCCAGCCTGGCTTCTGCCTAGTCGGGACAATTGGGGTAGGCCGCTTCCCATCTCTGGGCCACATTTCCTCTTACTGAAAAACTTGACAGTAAGAACTGCTGGAAACTCAACTCTCTTGCTGAGTCTCCCCTGTGATACACACACATACCCACGCCTGTGCACACCCACTCTCCTCCATAAGCCATCCACAACCTCCCCACTTAACCCCCTTCCCTGAAGGATCTGCTTCCCAACTGACTGCCAGTTCCCTATCTCTGTGCCCATGCACACCACTCCTGTCTGGCCTACAATGTTCCTCCTCAACAGGTCCATTCTTCCCACCTCCTCTGGTTCCTGACTTAAAACTCACCTCCTACAGGAAGTCCTTCTGGATTGCTCCCCAGCTGCACCCCCATAGTTTTATTCTTCAGCCACACTTTTATGCAGTATGGGATTTAGGTCACTTCAGAGCAGTTGTATGGTATGTCCTCCATGTAAAAACTCTTTCAGGTGAGGGACTGGGTTTCCAGTTCTAGTGTCTCCTCTGATCACTGCAGAGCACCCAGGCTGCAGTGGGCACAGAGGGGTATGCAGGAGCACCCTATAAGTGGAATCCTGGCCCACCAGCTTTTGGCCAGGACCCACAGCTACTCTTCCTGAGTCAACATTTCTGAGAGGCGCAGGGAGACCTTGAAAACTGGGATAGGAACTTATCTCTCCAAGTATTAATCACCCCATAAAACTTGTGTTTATTTAGTTGCTGGCAGGTCCTTCTTCCAGGAGGTAGGAAGCTGTTATTCTTGGAGATACCAGCCAGGGCTTGGGCCAGGGAACCCGGAGGGAAGAGGGTGATCTGCTGTGAACTCTAGCATAACAGGGAGCCTAGAAGACCTGAAGCAGCCCTGCCGGGGCCATGGCCTGGGCAGCAGGGAGCCCCGGTGATGTTTAGGGCTGCAGGGGGCGGGGATGGGCCCCCACTTGGAGGTGTCAACCAGGGAAAGACACCAGCCCTTGCCACCACCCTTTTGGGGAAGACAGCCAATCTGCCCATGGCCTGACTTGCGGGCCTACTATGTGCCCCGGACCCTAGGATATCTCTAGTCTGAGGAGCAGACACTGGCCAGGCGGGGTTCAGAGGGCTTTGCCTAAGGTTCCAGACAGGTGAGGGCAGGGAGATAGGCCTGGCAGGTAATCTCTAAAGAAGAGACACTGATCTAAGGGACAAAGATGAGACACAGGAAAGAAAGGGCCGTCCTCAGAGCCACCAAGTCAGAGAGTGACTTCTTCAGAGGAGAAACTCAGGGTCAGGAGGGAGACAAGGGGAAGCAGAGGAGCCAGGGGGGTCTAGGTAGAGGGAGGAGGCCCAGAAAGACACGGGTGCAGTGACGTGGCAGAGAGGAGGGCAGGGGAGATGGGCAGATGGGAGCAGAGGGAAGAGGGGAGGGAGGGAAGTAACCCTGAGACCACGCGGGGCAGTGGGCATGTCCTGGGGGCAGGGGTGTGGGATGCAGGGACAGAGCAGCAGGCCCACCTCCAACGATAACCTGGATGGGCCTCTCTCTTTTTTTTTTTTAAACAAAAAAATCAATTTAGGAAGAACAAAATGAGGACATATTTTAATCTGCTAATTCATTTTAGGGGCCATAATCAGTGTTTAAAAATGCCCAGGGATTATGGTGATTTACAGCTGTGCCGGGAATCAGCTAGGGCTTTCGCCTTACAGGGTGTACAGAAAGGAGCCTGACTGGAAATTCAAATGCAACTGAAATTACTGTGTGAAAACCTATTTATAGTCAAAGAGGCCAGGTCAGTGCCTGGGCTCTGCCCTGGGTGCGGCCCTTCAAGATCACTCTTCAGGCCTCTCCCTCAGCCCTGCAGATTAGGAAGACTCATCTCACCTGGTGTGTCCGTTTTGTCCTCATCCTTGCAAAGTTGTAGGCCCAGCCTAATAGGCCTCCTCCACCAAGAAGCCCTCCTGGACTCCATCTGTCCTCACCAATTTCATCCTCCGTTGACTTCCTGCTTCTCAGTGGGTAATGTGAAATGTACCACTTTGGGCACCAGAATACCCAGTTCAAGTCTCCACTCTGCCACATCCCTACACAGGCAAGCCAGGCCTTCTATAGCCCTCAATTTTCTCCCTGCCAAATGGGGATAATAACCACTCCCTCCAGGGCCAGGGGCTGAAAGGGTGAATAAGATAACTGGAAGGAACTGTCTCAGCAGATGGACGAGATCCTGTGACCACAGCATCCAGCGATTTACCGTCCTCGCTTGGGCTCTGCCTGGATCGTGTCTGGAGTTGTGTTTGCTTTGTCTCCCAGTGAGCCTGGGGCTGTCTGTGAGCAGGGCTGGGTCTCCCTCAGCCACCCCTCAACCCTTTCCTTCATATCCTCAGCATGCTCCACACACCAGGCCCAAGATTCCACTCCAGAGAGGAACCCAGTGGGTAAGGCATGGATCCCTCCCTCTCACAGAAGGGTTTACGCATTTGTTTTTACTTTCATCATCTTTCCCGCCCCCCCAACTATCTTTTTTACTCAAATAAAACTGACTAGAAAAGAAAAGCTTCACAGTTTCTAGGCTCTGAAGTCAGAAAGGACAAAAAGAAAAACATTTTCCCACCACTTCCATGGCAGCTTTCTCTGCACGCAGAGAGACGGGGAAGGGAGGGGAGGTGACAAGAGCAAGTGTTGGCTGAGCATTGACTTGGTACCTAGGACTAGGCTAGACACATTACTCACAGCCTCTTTAATTGGGTTTCATCTTCCTACTGACCCATTGTACAGATGGGAAAGCTGAGGTTCATCCAGGCTCCTCCTGGAGACACAGCCAGTTTGCCAATGGGTTGGCCTGTTCCCAGTCTGTGCACACAGGCACACGCACACATGCTTGCCGGCACACACTCAAGTCCCATGGGAGTCCAATGACCTGGATTCTCAGTCCTCAGCCACCAACTTGCTGTGAGACTCAAGGAAGTCTAAGACTCGGAGGCCCCTTCCAGCCCTGGCATTTGGGGGTCTGCATGTGCCCTTGCCAGGAAGCCTGGTACCTTAGCAACCCCAGGATAGCTTCCAATGCTCCTCCTCCTGGACCACCCACAGGATGCCTGTCCTCTCACTGCCCTGAAGCCTTAGTCACACTGGGGGCCCGGAAGCAGCCAGAAGAGTCTTGGCCCCCCAAGTGCCTTCTGCTCTCCCCCACTACCTCTTCCACCCCCATCCATGCAAAAGGCACTAAGGTGGGGTTGGACCTCCTGGCAGGCTGCAGAGCTCGGGGCCCAGGGCTCACTCGGGACAGAGCGCGGTTTCTACAGCTCACCTGCAGCACTTCTAGGGATGAAGACAACCTCCCTGAGCTTGAGACTCACCTCCATGGGCCCAGCGATGGGGTCAGCCTCCCAGGGTTGTTACCAGAATGGCGCTAACAAAGTGCCTGGCACACAGTAAGTACTCCGTGAACTGTAGTAGTTATAATGATTAACATTAATTACTTCCTGGATTTGGGGGGGCAGGTCTTCAAGGCTGCCATATATGATTATGAAGCTCAAAGGCACAACCTGCGGGGCTACAGAGGGCAGAAACCTCACCAAGCTCCAGTGGCCACAGCTGCAGGCCAGAAGGTAGGGATGCTCTGCAGTTCACATCAAGGCTCCCGCTTGGCCCCAGGACTGCTCCCTGTGTGTGGGGCGGCCCCAAGCCTGACAGAACCAGTCAGACCACAGCCCCTGCAGGTGTGCCCTGCATCTGAGGGGCCGGACGGAGAGGGCACTCACCCAGCAGCTGGACGCCTCGAGTGAGGCCGTAGACGTCCACCAGGGCCCAGAGCGGGTCGGCCGTGCGGACCCCACTGAAGAAGAGCATGGCAGCCGAGTCGTTGATGCGGTAGAAGACACGGCCCTTCTTGTCCACCCAGAAGGCGATGATGTTCCCCTCATTGGCAAACTCCTCAGGCAGCGCCTTGGCCCAGAAGCCGCTCTGGGACACCAGGTCGGGGCAGGCGTACTTGGGCAGCGAGTCAGGGTGGATGCGGGACGGGTCCTTGCTCGTGAAGCCCAGCCGCAGTGCCCCACTCCAGCAGCACTGCTTCTTGGTGATCTGGGTGGCAGGAGCATGGCCTCAGACAGACCCCCAGCCCAGCCTCCCCTCCCCGGCCATCAGCGAGCCCAAGGGGAAGGGACTGTACCCTTCTCTGCAGACCACCCCCAGGCAGACTCCCATGGGACGTAACTCTGCCCAGCTCACCCACAACTGGGGTTCCTCTCCTTCCCCCAGGAGCCCTCACCTCCCCCCACCAACTACCCTCATCCTTCTCCCATCACCTCCCCATGGCCTCTCCCCTTTCTACTTCCTTCTTTGTCATGCAGGGAAGGTTGAGAAAAGAGTAAGGAGAGAGAGGAGGGATTAGGAAGAGCTGAAGTGGCAGCAGAGAGGAAAGAGAAGGGGCAAGGGGGGTGATGGCCATAAGCAGAAATGGGGAAGTCCAGAGGCCGCAGGCAATGCAGCCACAGGAGCAGGGAGAGAGGACCCACCTTCAGCCTGACTTGCTCATAGATGAGGACCGGGCGGTTACTGAAGGTGATGGCATTGCAGAAGCTGGCCTGCCTCTTGACGGCCTTGTGGCTGAGGTCCATGAGGATCTGGGAGCCCTTGGTGTGGGGGTGGAAGAGCAGTGGCGTGGCCGGGAGCCCCCCGCTGGGCAGCACCGGTGGGCAGTGCTTCTGCTTGTGGTGGCATCTGTGAGAGGTGACAGGGAAGGGGCCCCCAGTGGAGTCTGCAAAGGAACGAGCCATAGCGTTAGAGAATCTGACAATCCAAGAGCTGGACCAAGGTCCCCTAGGGAAGGGCAGAGGGCTGGGGGATAAGAGAAATCACCACTGCCCAGGACTTCCACCACCACTGCCCCTCACCACCACTGCCACCTCTTGCCACTATCCTTCTCCTGATACCACCCACTGCAATTCCCACTCCACCACCTACCACCATTTTTTACCCACCACCATCTATGCCCACCCTTCACCTGTCACCTCTCACCACCACCATCTACTCCAACCCTCCACCCACCTCCCACCATCATCTCCCACCATCATATGCTCCCACCCTTCACCTGTCACCTCTCACCACCACCATCTACCCCCACCTTCCACCCATCACCTCCCACCATTTACTCCCACCCTTCACCCATCACCTCCCACCATTTACTCCCACCCTTCACCCGTCACCTCCCACCACCACCAGCTACCTCCACCCTTCACCCATCATCTCCCACCACCATCATCTACCCTTATGTGTCACCCACAACCACAAGTTAACATCTGCTGCTCCTCATTAGTATTTACGACCATTTATTTTCCAACCTCCACCAGGTGGTAAGCAATCATTTGCAACCAACATCTACCACCATTCACTGTCATTCACTACCAATGCCATTTATTTTATTCAACAAATATTCATTTTGTATCTGCTGAATACCAAGCCCTATCCTAGGCACTGAAGATAAGGCATGAAACATAACATGGATTCTGTCTTCAAGATGCCAACAGTCCAAGGAGGGAGATAAGACATGGACAGAAATTGAAATATAAATGGCAGACAGTGAGAAGCACAAAAGGATGTACAGATAAGTCACTTCCTAGAAAGGCTTCTTGGAGGAGGGGAGAAGGAGCAGAAGGAGCTGGAGCTGAACCGACAAAGCTGGGCTGCAGTCAACACGTGACCGTGGGGCTGCCATTGGAAACCGTGGGTGGGTGGGGCAGCCTCTGCAGGACCATGCCCATCTCCTCCCTCCTTCAGGGCCACCTCCCCCGACGCAGGCAGTCTTCCTGCTTTACACTGCCCACGCCCACAACACTGTGGACACAGGCAGGCCTCTTCACCCAGGCTTCCAAGGAACTTGGAGCCGCCTCAAGCACCCCTGGCCTGTGCTTCCTTCCATTAACAGAGCTGGGTTTGGAAGGTACCATACAAACATGTGAGGTTGGCACCCAGGAGGCAGGGCAAAGAGAGGAAAGGACACGGGATGTGGTGCCAGGTAGCTTGTGTCCATCACTAACTGGCCTATCACCAATGTGACCCTGGGGAAGTCACTTTTCCTCTCTGGCACAATGCCATGTGTTAGGTCGTGTCTGGCTCTGTGTGACCCCACGGACTGCAGCCCTCCAGGTTCCTCTGTTCATGGGATTCTCCAGGCAAGAATACTGGAATGGGTTGCCATTTCCTCCTCCAGGGGATCCTCCTGGTCCAGGGACTGAACCCATGTCTCCCGCGTCTCCTGCATCACAGGTGGATCCTTTACCTGCTGAGCCACTGGGGAAGCTCCTCTGCCACAGTAAGTGGCCTCCACTCTGTGGCTCTCTGAAGCATGTGTCAGCAGCCCTGGCAGCACTGATGCGCAAGTCCTGGCACCTGGGGGCTCAGGCAGGAGAGTCATTTCTTCCCCAAATCTACGTCTCATCCATCAGGAAGGACAGCTCCTGCCCATCCGCTCATCTTGAGAAGAGGCACAGGGGATGTGGAAGATGGGGGTGACATAATGTGACCAAGGCCTTCTGGGATGTTTCAACAGCGGTCCCTCGAAGGCAGGAATAATACAGAAAGTTTGGTTATCCGAGAGGCCTTGCCCTCCCTAAAGGGAAAGGAGGGGTTTCCAGGAAGGGGATGGAATGAGGGAGGAGAAAAGGAGGGAAGGAGTCCCAGGAGGCGGAAAGGCCCAGACTTGGCTCCAGTGTTTGCACTGGTTTGCATCACTTTGCATCTTCGCTTCCTCCTTCCCAGAGGGCCCCAAACACCAGGATCCACTGTCCAAAGCCAGCCAGATACCCTGAGCATCAATGTCCTGGCTCCTATGGTGTAGCTTCCTGCATGCCAGGCCCACGAGGTGGGCACCTTACAAGGCGGGGCTCACCTTGCTGTAAGGAATCCAGAATGGTGCTCAAGGGCTTAGAGAGCCACCAAGTGGTGAAAGCTGGAATTGCTCAGAGGAGACCCTGCCGGTCTGAGAGGGCCCCCAGAAAAGCTGAGTGACCTTTGAAGAGTGTAGAGCAGGGTAGGTCATTCCACCGAAAGGGACAGTTGAGGTGAGAGCAAAGGGTGGCACTGGATATAGTTGCCCCATCTAGAAGAGGTACCCCCTGGGCTCAGTCCAGCCTCAGACACAGCTTGACTCTTGCTTTCAAAAAAAACTGCTGGTGAAAAGTAACATCGCACACGGTTCAGGGCTGTATACATAGGCAGAAATGAAAACATAAAAAAAGAAGTACCCGCTGGGTGAATGGTAACAAATGTAGTACATCTATAAACAGAATACTACTCAGCAGTGAAAAAAGAATGGACTACTGATAGGAGCCTCAACATAGATGAATTACAAAATCATCACACTGGGTGAAGCCAGTTTTTTTTTCAAATTTGGATATACTCCATGGAGCAATGGCAGGGCCTCCACTCCTTTCAAGGCCCTTCCTCCACTCCTCCCACCCTCCCCCACTGGGTAGTAAGTCTTCGAAACACAAACTAAGCTAGAGTGATAACAAGCAGATTGGTGGGTGCATGCGGATGGGGGGAGGAGGGGGAAACACCAACGGATGCTGGGGAATACTTGGGGTGACAGGGACAGGTGTGTTCACCCTCTTGTGGTCATGGTTCCAGGGGTGTGTGCATGTGTCAAAACCTACCTAGTCATATACTTTAATCCCCTGTGGTCTAGTGTGTATCAACTAAGTTTCAACAGAGCAGTTTTTAAAGATGCTGAGCCCAGCAGCTGCTGAGAATCTCTTTTATGAAGTCCCCGCTACAGCCTCCACTCAGAATCCATGGACGAACGGCAGGGCCTCAGCTTCCTTCAAGACACTCACCACGTATCCTAGTTGGGGTCCTGGGGCCCTGGGTAAAGATCTAGGAAACACTGGTTCAGAGAAAAGACAATGAGGACACCCAGGGACTGGACACCCAGGCCCTTGAAAGGGCCATTCCCAGGGCCTCCCATCCACAGGGAGGGCAGTGGGTGGGCGAGGGCAGCTCAGGGCCAGCCTCCCTGGCTGACAGCTGAGCAGATGGAAAACGGGGAGACCCTGGTCCCTGGGGGCACAGTGTGCATCCAGACGTGTGACCTCAAAAAAGCACACACACATCTGTGAGCACATGAGGGCAACCCAGACCCTAGGAGACATAGGAAGGAGAGAGACTTTTCTCTGTCCTTACACACACATTTACAAATGTAGTGTGAGCATAGACATACTCGTGTACACATGGATGTGCGAGACAGTACACACGTCTACTGCACACGGGCCATCCGTCTAATAATAACAGCAGTCATTCATCAAGTGCTAACTCGTGCTAGGCTCTGAACTGTGAGTTTCACACATACTTAACTGGTTTCACCCTCACAGCAAACTGATGAGGTAGGAGGGACAGTACAAGCCCATTTTCCTGATGAGGAATCAGCCTCTGAGGGGTTGAGCAGTTTGCTCAAGGTCATACAGCCAGCAGGATGGGGCTCTTGGAGCCAAACTCAGGCAATCTGACTGCAGGGCCCAGGTCTTACTACTCGAAATTTACAGCCAAGAAAGCAAGGGTTTGAATACATTTTTTTCTAAATGCACTTTAAAATATGGTCACAACTGATGAAACCTGAAAAAATATTCACCTGGGTCAAACCGAAAATAATCTCATGTGGCACACAGGGGGATACCTGGCCTTCTATTATCTGGCCTCTTCCACAGTACATGTGTGTGTGCCGCCAGAACACAGAGATACAAACCGTTTCCATACATGGCCCTCATCCGTCACTGCTAGGATGCAAAATGAATCAGCCAGTGTGGAAGATGGCTTGGCAGTTATAAATTAAACGCCAATCATATAACCGAGCAACCACACTCACAGGCACTTACCCAAGAGAAATGAAACATCTGCACAATGACCTGTACACAAATGTACCACAGCTTTATTCATAATAACCCCATGCTGGTAATAGCTTAAATGCCCTCCAACCAGTGAATGGATAAATCAAACATGGTACGCCCACACAATCAATACAACTCTGCCATAAAAAGGAACAGCACTATGATACAACAAGCAGGAACAAAGGGATCCCCTAGAGAAGGAAATGGCAACCCACTCCAGTATTCTTGCCTGGAGGATTCCATGGATAGAGGAGCCTGGCGGGCTACAGTCCAAGGGGTCCCAAAGAGTCAGACGCGGCTGAGCAACCCACACTTTCACTTTCTCAGCTTTGACGCCAAGGGCCAGAGGGGCAGCTGAGGGCAGGGCTTCTCCCCAGTGCATTTGGACATATAGTATGACGCCTTAAAACCCCCATTCCATGGATGAGCTGCCAATCAGACTGGTTAATCAACTTGCTTGAGGTCACACAGCAATAAAGTGGCAGAGCTGGGACTTGAACCCCGATCTCCCAATGTCATGTCTGGGGTCCTTTACCCTACTCAGTGGTTGACAATAGAGATCATTTTCCCCGTGAGCTCAAGATGGCAGGCATAGTGGTGAAAGGCTGTGTGGAGGAAGTGTTGGTCAGGTCCAGTCAGGGGAGCAGCCACAGCAAAAGGTGTGAAGATGCCAGGAGGCCTATGAGCTGCACAACTGCTCCCCAGTGACCAGTGGTCCTGGGTGGAGCCCCAGTCTCGCCATCTGCTCCCAGGCAGGCTCCCCTTCAGGACAGGTTTACAAGCTTCCAGGGAGTCACAGTGGGAGTACCCCCTCAGGCGAAGCTGGTGCTGACACAATGGAAACTCTCCCCGCTCCAGCCCAGCCCATTCCTCCTGGGCATTTATGAGCTGCCAGAAACAAGCCCGGCCAGCCCTCTGGGTGACCCTCGGCCAGCTCCAGACCACATTTCTGCCTCTTGGTGGAGTTCAAGGCGGGGATGCCCAGACCCAGTGTAGCTTCTGGAGTGACCTCCCCACTGCCCCCGCCCATACCCTGCCCCAGGACCATCCTGGCAGAGCCCTGGGTACCTAGGCTGCACTGAGCTGGGCTGCCAAGGAGAAATCGGGAGGAGATATTGAATGCCTGCTCAATACTTACGACAGTAAGCAACCTCTGTGTGGCTTAATGGGCAGTGTCTTCATGACACTCCCAATGACACACGTCCTCAGAAGTGAAGCTATTCACCAAGGTCACCCAGCCGGAGTGAAGAGCCCAAATCCGAACCCAGGCCTGCTGCCTCCAAGCCCAACTCTGAGACCTTATTTTTCTCATCTGTAAAGTGGTGACCACAGCAGACCTCCATGGCATTCTTACAAGAATTAAAGAGATGCTCTATTTACCAGCACTCCCACTCCAGGGCATATATCCAGAGCAAACCGTAATTCGAAAAGATACATGTACCCCAATGCTCATTACAGCACTTTTTACAATATCCAAGACATGGACATAACCTAAATGTCCACAGATGACTGGATAAAGACGTGGCACATATACACAATGGAATATTACTCAGCCATAAAAAAGAAGGAAATAACATCATCTGCAGCAACATGGACGGACCTAGAGATTATCACACTAAGTGAGGTAGGTCAGACAGAAACACGCAAATGACATGCGGTATCACTTACATGTGGAGTCCAATTTTTAAAATTATACAAATGAACTTACCCAAAAATTAGTCTGCAAAAAATTCATTACCAAAAAAAAAAGAATTTACAAAACACAAACAGATTCACAGACTTAGAAAATGTACTTAAGGTTTCCAGGGTAGAAGGATGGGGAGAAGGGATGTTAGGGAGTTTGGGATAGAGAAGCACACACTGCTACTTTTAAAATGGATAAATATGCTCAATGTTACATGGCAGCCTGAATGGGAGGGGAGTTTGGAGGAGAATGGATACATGTATATGTATGCCTGAGTTCCTCTGCTGTGCACTTGAAACTATCACAGCATTCTAAATCAACTATACTGCAATATAATTTTTTTAATTAAAAAACAAAACCCAGTAAGTAGTTGCTATAATAGTAATTCTATTATTATTGATAATAGTTGTAAATAAAAGTGTGAAAGTGAAAAATGTTAGTCGTTCAGTTGTGTCCGACTCTTTGCAACCCCATGGACTGTAGCCCACCAGGCTCCTCTGTCCATGGAATTCTCCAGGCAAGAATACTGGAGTAGACTGCTGTGCCCTCCTCCAGGGGATCTGCCCAACTCAGAGATTAAACCTGGGTCTCCTTGCATTGCAGTCAGATTCGTTAGGGTTTGAGCCACCAGGGAAGCTCACAGTTGTAGATAACTATATTATTGTTCCAATTAACATCAGTCTGTGCTCGCCTACACCTCTGGTCAAGCTACTTCCCCTGCCCTGCATATCTTCTCTCCCTGCCGCACCCACGCCTCTCCAAATCCCACCCATCTTTCGAGGCCCAGGTGGATCCTACTATTTTCAAGATGGCCTCATTCTGAACCTGTGGACCTGAATACCAGCGCTGGCATGATCGTTTACATCGCTAAGGAAGGAGGCTTGTCTCACTTTCTGGACGGTATGGAATAGGGCAAAGAGCAGGAACCCCGGAAGCAGGAGGTCCTGGCTTCAACCCTGACCAAGCCACAGATTTGCTGTGTGACTTTGGGCAAGTTGCTTCATCCCTATGGACCTTAATTTCTTTCTCTGTAAAACAGAGTCATCATAGCTGCCCTGCCTACCTCTCCAGGCCATTGTAAGAACCCAGTGAGTTCATGGATGTAAAAGAAAATTTCAAACTTTAACACCTGATCCCAACCTAAGGTCTTATTGTTTCTTATAAAAGCAACAACCACCACCATAGGAAATGATCAGTTCACTTCAGACCAGTTGGAGGCCAGACACTTGTTTTCATTTACCCTAAACACCGTAAACCCGGATTGCAGAGTGGTCCTGACTTGGGCTAGTTTACACACAGTCACCGAACAGGGATTCCTCTTGCGGGGGAGACTCAGAGGATGCCAGAGAGCAGGTGGGGAGGGGCTTCAAGTAAGAGAGATGATTATAAAACTGGCCAGGTGTGAACCTCTCTGGGTTCCCTCCAGGGGCCCACCTCCCTCACCTGCTTCTAGCCTCGAGGCCTGGCCCAAGCCTATTTCTCTTCTGGAAACCATCCCTTCCTCCTTCCCACCTATAAACCTGCATTTCTCTCACTCATCCTTCAGACCTTGATTTGAAAGCTCACCTTCTCCCGGAAGTCTCTCTCATTCCCAAACCAGGTCCAGGGGTCGCATATGTCCCTAACAGACTTTCCGTCACCCAAGCAGCCTTTGTCAAATCTGGATCCTCCACAGAATTCAGCCCAAATGCCCTGAGGCGCCCACTGTAGGCAATGCATTGACTGGTCTTCTCACACCCAGGATGGTTCTGGACTTGTGAGAAAGAGCCACTCAGACCATTTTTTGTGTTCTCCAGCTCTCTGGCTAGGAAAGGCTACCGGATTATTTATGTGTCTCCCTGATGGACCGTGAGCCTCCTGAGGGCAGAGACCATTGTCTTCTTTTTTACTGCCGCTTCCCCAGCCCCTAGCTCAGCACACAAAGCAGGCACTCAGTAAAAGCACTGAATGAGCTGCCCCTATTCCCTTCTTCAGTCCACTGAAAACTTGGGAGTGACCGAGCAGCGTCCACTTGATGCCTCGCTCCTTCCGGTGCCCAGTGGATAAATCAGAGAAAGTGGGGACCAGAGGCACAGCTTCCTTCATTGCCCAGAACCAGAATCCCTCACTCCATGCCTGACTACAGTCCTGGCTGCTCCAGAACCTTCCAGCACTCCCCATTTGCCTACAGGAAGGAGGAGAAAAATTGCAAGGGTTGTTTTTTTTTCTTCTGTGTCAGGAACTGACACCAGATGCCTTTCCTGTACAGCCTCATCTCACTCTGCCAAGGCCTGACAGTTAGGGATCTGTGGGAAGCAGCCCTGAAGATGTCCCCAGTGACCCCCACCTCCACCTCCTGGCAGTCCCTTTGTAATTCTGTAACCCTTCGTAATCCTCTCCTCTAGGGTGCGGAGTGGACCTAGCAACTAGCTTCTAACAAATTGAATACAGCTAAAGTGATGGGATGGGACTCCCAAGGCTGGGTTGTAAAAAGCCCTTAGCCTCCATCTTTTTTCCTTGCCTCTCAGGTTGCTCCCTCTGGGAAAAGTAGCCTCAGTGTAAGGTGGCCCTGTGAACATACCCACATGGGAGGGACTGGAGACCACCAATCACCAAGTAAGCTTAGATGGGGCTCCCCCTCAAGCCTTCAGATGAGCCTGCAGCCCCAGCCAGCAACTTGACTGTAACTTCAATAAGGACGTTAAACTGGAGGCCTTAGCTACAGTGTCAAGATTTCTGACCCACAGAAAATGTGAGATAATTAAATGTGTATTTGCTGTTTTACTGGTGAAGGAAATGGCAATCCACTTCAATATTCTTGCCTGGCGAATCCCATGGACAGAGGAGTCTTGTGGGCTACAGTCTGTGGGGTCACAAAGAGCTGGACATGACTGAGTGACTGAGCAGGCACAATGCTGTTTTAAGCCAGTAACTTTCAGAGTAATTTTTATGCATCAATACAGATCACTTAGTTCCACGGTACAGATGAGGAGACAGAGACTCTGAGAGGCAGTAATTTGCCCAGGGTCACACAGTTAGTAAGCAGCAAAGCTGGGCTCTGACTTGCAGACCTGTCTGGCTGTGCAGTCATCCTCACTGGGCTGCAGCTAGCCAGCCAGCATGCTCGGTCCACTCTGCCTAGTGTGAACCCTCCACTCCACCCTGGTCAGTTTCTCCATGATCTCTGCAGCCCCCATGCACACCCTTTGTTGTGTAGGGTTAGGGAACATGTTAGCACCTGATCATCTGACCCGAACCCCACATTCTTCCTTCTTCCTCATTGGCCAAGCATCTGTGGGGTTCCAGACACTGGGCTGGGTGAAGAGAACAGAGCTTGGCCATGGGCAGAGCAGGTCCTGCTGCTCCCTGGAAGACCAAATGGATCCAGTGACCAGGTGGGCAAAAAAGAGTGGCAGGGAGTGGGCGTGGGCAGAATGGGCACCCTCACAACCAAGTTAATCTCCACACAGAGCCTCCTGCTCTCATTCACTCCATGGCATCCCAGTTCCTGACGTTTCCAGCAGCCAGGTGTGCGTGCAGATGTGTCTCCCAGCACTGCAGGGAGGGAACCAGCCCTCCCCGCCCTCCTCACCCCAACATTCCAGAAGGGGATTCCAGATGATAACCTTTCTGCGCCCCTGTCTTCACAGTTCAGTTCAGTCACTCAGTCATGTCCAACTTTTTGTGACCCCACGAATCGCAGCACGCCAGGCCTCCCTGTCCATCACCAGCCCCCGGAGTTCACTCAGACTCACATCCATTGAGTCAGTGATGCCATCCAGCCATCTCATCCTCTGTCGTCCCCTTCTCCTCCTGCCCCTAATCCCTCCCAGCACAGTACCCCCACAAGATGCCCCAAGCCAGGCGGGAGAGAATGGGGGGGTGCATGGCTTAGTCCACGTGCTACACAGACCATCACCCCCAGCTGTCCTCTGTATGCACATGTGTGCATACACACACAGCAGGTGTGTGCCTAACAGGGACAGAGCATCCAGGTAATATACACTGTGCCAGGGGCCTGCCAAGGCTGGAGGAGGTAGAGTTGCAGTCTTGCTCCTTACAGGCAGCCAGGGTGTATGGTGTGTGTGTACGCTTTTGAGTGCACACAGGCCTGGAGGAGCCTCTATGGAGACCCTCAAATGCACGTACACTGTGCTGGCTGTGTGCCAGGTGGGCTGCCCTTTATGCCTGCTAGCTCTCTTACTCTTTCCACAACCCTTCCAGGTAACCCTTACCACCCCCAGCCACTGAGACTCAGACAAATAAAGGCACTGACCCAGAGTCACTCACACAGCCAGTAAGAGCAGAACAAGATTCAAACTCTCACCAGGAACACCCATCTCACTCCCTCTCCAGCCCTGCCTGGCCTGTCACCCAGCTCAGGGCTCGCGTCTTCCCTCCTATCTGCTCCCCTAGACCATCTGCTCCACCTATGTTGATGTGGTCCAGCGGCCAGGGCCCGAACCCCACATTCTTCCTTCTTCCTCATTGGCCAAGCATCTGTGGGGTTCCAGACACTGGGCTGGGTGAAGAGAACAGACAGGGATCAGCCTAATTCCTCACACCCACAGGCATAAGTGGGGTGAGTGTGTGTCACCTGTGTTCACAGACACACCTGCCAGGCTCTGGGGGCTCACCTTGGCCTAAAAGCCTCCAGAGCTGCTGCCGAGAGACAGGCGGCTCTTTCCATGCTAATCCCAGATCACCACAGTCCCTGTGATGGCCTCTCCCCTGCTGCTGGAGTGAGAATTAAGGAACCGTGGAGGGGAAGCAGGGAGTTAGCCGCGCAAGGGACAAGGTCTGGATTTCCTCTGAGCCGCCAGCTCCGTGACCTCAGCCAGCCATTCCCCTTTCTGAGCCACAGCATCCCCTTCTGTAAAGGAACAGCGGGATGGCTCTCTCAGGCCCCTGCACCCTAGCATCTGGAGTCTGCTGGTCCAGAGACCAACCTGAGGGTGACCTGTGTGTCTGGGTGCATATGTGTGTGTCTTTCGCACATCAGCCCCTCAGCAACCGGTCCATCCTTTGCCCTGGGTCATAGGGGGCTGGGGACCACAGAAGAAAGTGAAGGGGGCAGGAAGGAAGAGGAGGGGAGGGTGGGAAGAAAAGGGATGGGGGGCCGCTGTGCTCTCCCCACCCCCATCCTGCCCTCAAGACAGGGAGCAGCTCTGGAAATCTGCCTCATGAAAGAGATCAAGCGTGTAACTGCCGAAACCATTTTCCAAATGAGAATTAATCTCTCCCAAGGGTCCCCTGCCAGGCTGATCCCAGAGGAGCCCGACTCCTCACCACCAGCCCGATCACACAGACACACACAACTTGTGCAGAAACACTGACCTCTACCAAATAACAGACTGTCACAAATGTGGCTGCTCACACATGGAAACCCAGACACAAAATGTTCGGCCTCTTAAATACGACACGGATAGGTACACTTTATCCAGGTACACACATACAGAGGTCTAAAACTCAGATACAATCAGCAGATACCAGAAACACAACCACCAGGACACGTCCACAAGCATACCACTAGAAAAACCCACACACAACCCTTCACCTCGCACTGTAACCCAGCAACCCAGAGTCTTCAGCCCCAACCAAACCAACCCCCAGGCACCCAATCAGGAACGAAGGACCTCTGTGCTCCAGAGTCAGGTTGCAGGGCTGACAGCACCCCTAGGAAGGAGCAAGCCCCTGGCATCTCCCATGTCCCCCAACTCACCTCCCAAAAGAGGGTGAAACCAGAGCCACCCGGGCAGCCAAGGTGCAGGCGTGGGGACCCGGAGGTGCAGACACTCATGCAGGATCCTGGCTAAAGGGCTCTGTGGGCACAGGCAAGCAGTCGCTCTCCACGCCCCCAACTCCCCCCACCTATTCGTGTTGATGGCAGGCTGAGGGCGGAGCTGGGGTCCGCTTACGGGGGCCCAGGCTGAGGCGAGCAGTCCAGGTGAGCGGCTGGTGGACAAGGCCCTCATCCAATGGTCCAACTCATGGAGTCTCAGCGCACCCCCGCCAAGCTATCCTCCTGTTCCCCGCGAGAGAGGGAGGAATAGGACACACCCCTCAGAACGCCTCTCCAGGCCCTTATTCACACTGTCTCCTGCGTGAGGAGGCTACTATCATCAGCCCCACTGACAGATGAGAAGACCAAGGCTCGAGGGGACACTTGCCCTTGCTGCCACCCGTGTCTGTCTCCTCCAGAGCAGGAGTTCTTGATGGCCATAAGCCATCTCGGGTACTCCTGGGGTCCCGCTCCTCTCTGAACCCCGGGCTCCCAGGCAGCTGAAGATAGCATGCTGTGTCCTGAGCCTGTTCTGAGGGCCTCTTCATCCTTCCCAGGCCACAGGCCTGCCCAAGTCTGACTCCAGTGGAAAATGCCAGTCGGCTCCAGACCCTATGCCAACAGGCCCCGCTGGGGCCAACAAGCCCAAGAGGAGCCCCCGCCCCACAGACGGGCAGGGCCAGGCCCAGGTCAGGCCAGTCCAAGTCTCAGGCCAAGGCCCAGGCCACTGGCACTGCCTCTGGCCGGCTCCGGATTATGTGTCTTCCAGGGCCTTCCATCTGTCACTTAGCCCTCTGGGCCCAGGACAAAATTCATTTCCTTTTAAGAGAGCCAATGATTTGCTTTTCCCATGTTTCCTTCCCTGCCTTTTTCTTTTTTTAATTAGAAATTACTCTGTCAAAGTCCAGGGCCCGGAAAGGGGAAGTCACCTGGTCACCAGTCCTGGCCACGGCTTCCCACTTGCTCCTGCCACCACCCTCCTTCCTTCCCAGGCGTTTCCCGGTTCCTCAGTGCCCACTGAACCCAGCAGATGGAAGCGGCCCCACCTCCTAACGCCCTGCCCAAGGAGGGTGGAGGCACGTAGCGGGGAGTAGCAGGGACTCCCCAAGGTCAGCCCATGCTGTTCTGGCACCAGCCAGTTTGTACAGGAACCCCAACTCCTGGGGCCCAGCGATGACAAAACAAGTCCCTGGGAAGGCTTCCCCTTCTGGGTCTGGTGCCACATCGGCCATGTTCCTCCCAAGACCACAGCCCTGGAGCCAAGCAGACGAGGAGAGAGGAGTAGGGGCAGGCAGCAGCCACCCAGCGGTCCTCTCTCCCACCCCTTCACCTGCCAGCCTCCTGGTCTGCCTGAGGTCTAGGTGAGCACGGATGTGAACCCCAGGAATCAGAAGTTCATTGACCTCCCCGGCAGAGCACATGCTTCCAGAACTGAGATCAGGCAATGTGGGGGTGTCACTTGCACATCGCTGTGTGCTTAGGCACAAGTCAGCACAGGTACACATGCACAGACACCTCCAATGGGCACAGACATGCACACACGCATGTACCCACACATCTCTCCATAGCTCTATCATGGAGCACAGCACTGACCTCCATGGCCCATATCCCAGGACCCACAAACGGATCCCCCCAGCTGTCTAACTGAGGGTTGCCTCGGTTCTAGGAGAGGGACCTATGGAGCCCGGACCTCATATCCCACTTGGCGCTGATCAGCACCCTGGGGAGGTAAGAGGATGAGGAGACTGTGGGGAGACTCAGCTGCCTGACGGACTGCCGGGGAAAGACCCCCTCTTCCTGCTTTGCCCAACCTCCTGTTTCCATCCCCTCTGCCCCCGTCCCACTCAAAGGCACCCCCTTCCAAGGTCCCAGAGCCTCCCCAAGAGGCAGGGGGGATGGCCATGCCCTCAGCCCCAGTGCCTCTTGGTCCCAGCCTCCCTAAGCAGTCCCCAGGCTGGAGATGGACAGACCCTCAGGTGTCAGCCAGGGCCTTACCGTGGAGGGTGCTCCGGGTGATCTGTCCCCCCATCGCGGGCAGCAGGGAACACGGCCACCTCCGTTTGGCCGGCTGGCCTCCTCACCGAGCCGCCCTGCCGGCCAGCTCCCCTCCCCCTGCCCCCCCTCCTCCTCCTCCGTGGCCAGCGGCAGCCGGCATGGCAGGGCCGAGCCCCCCCCCCCGCGCCCCCCCCCCCCCCCCACACACGGCGCACTGCCCGCAAGACGGGCCACACACGCACGCACGCCCCTCTGGCCCCGCTCAGAGCCGCCTCCCAGCTCCCACCCACTCCCGGAGCCTCCCCCACCTCCCCGCGCTGGTACAGGCGATGGGATCTGTCATGTTTATTTACATAAGGAGGAGGAGACTAGAGGCTTCCTGAAATAGCCGAGCTCCAGAAAGCGCTGGAGATGCCCCAGCCAGAGCGCATACACACACACAGACACACATACACGCACTCATGTATGCACGCACACATGCACATTCCCCATCACGGACACACACACACACAACCTCACCATTCACCTAGGCTACAGACATTCACACGTGTTATGCACCTACTACATGCAGATGCTGGGAAAACAACAGGATACTGTGGTGAGCAAGACAGACCTGGTCTCTGTCCTCAAGGGGCTTACAATCTCACTCATGCAGCTTAATAACAAAAAGCTGACATCCTCCTAGCTTATTCCAAGTGCTCCATGCATATTAACCCCTTTGGTCTTCACAGGCTGAATGATAAGGTCAGCACATTGTTATTATCAATAGGTACCATCATTATTGCTATCTGAGAAATGAGATGAGAGAACTGAGTCACAAAGAGGCTACCTACCCAGGAGGTGACAGGGCTGGGAGGCAAACCCAGGCAGTCTTGTGGGGGGTGGGGTGGGGCTGGGGGTTAGATTCCTTTACCCCCACACCAAACCTTCACTTTCATCACAAACACACAAAACACACACCAGCATATACAGACCACACTACCTGTCTATATCACATTACAGGTATACGCACAAACACAGGCTCTAAAGCACTTGAAAGCATTCACCGCCGTGTACATTTAGTTACCTCCTGCTCACCAGTACACACCCCCGTACAGACACACCTCACAGGGTACACGCATGGCAGATGCTCAGTCCCACAGACTCGTGAAGCCTCTGAAGAAATCCTGAGGTGCAGAACCTTGTACCTTTGGGGGACTGAAGGGGGCTGAGAGGGCAGAGGGTGGTGGGAGGGCAGGCCCTCCGGCCCTGGGCAAGCATGCTGGGATCCCAAGGCATCATCAAGAGACCAGCACTAAGTGTGTAGCAGACACTGCCTATGTAATCTGATTTCTATTCCAGGTGGCAGAAGCTTCTGTTATGTCCATTTTACAGAAGAGAAAGTGGAGGTTCTGAAATGCTCAGGCTACCGAGCAGGTCAGAGGCAGGGACAGGCTCAGGATTCAAGGAGACAATCTCCTAGCCGTCACCATCGGAGTTTCTCCCAGGAGAACAGGACTACCCCCTCCTCCCAGGCCCTGGCTCAGCCCCAGCTCCTGTCTCCAGGCCCAGGGATGTGGGCTCCCAGAGGTAGATCTGGGTGGGGAGGGGAGGCTAGAGGGCAGAGGAGTGGGGCTGGGAAAGGAGCCACGGGAAAGGTGTCAGATGGAACTCGGAGGCCCAGGCACTGTAAGGGGCTGGTCTGGGCATCCTGCCCTCAGCTCAGGACCCTGCTACTGAGTTGGGGGGGGGGGGTCTCCTGAGTGGGCCTGGGGGAGGGGCAGGGAGGGGGAGGGGCGGGGGGGCATCCGGTGTGGACCTAGGGTCAACAAGCCAGAGGGCTGGGCAAGCCCACAAGCACACAGTGTCACAGCCCCCCAAACCAGAGGCTGGCCTGAGACTCCTCCCCAGGAGAAGCTGTGACACCCGATTCTACACAGGGTGCTTCCTTTCTCCGGGCACATGCTTGGCTGTATGTGGCCACACACACGCACATACACTCCCTGACACATGTACACACAGCTCCTCTGGAAGGGTAAGTCAAAATCTGATCAAGAGGAAACAACCCAAAGACTTTTCCGGGGTAAATAATCACAGAAATAGCAAACACAAGGCCTCAATGTGTGCCAGGCAGTCCTAAGCACATGACACCTATTAACCTGTTCAGTTCTCCCACAACCCTAAGAGATCAACTGCATCCTTATGCCCATTTTACAGATGAGGAAACTGAGGCAAAGAGGCTGCTCTGGAGGCTGTTCCTACAAAGCACAAGTCAACTCCCTTCAACCCACCTGCCTTTAAAAGCGCCAGTTGGTAAGCCTTTCCTTACCAACCCTTCCCAGTTTGGGCAGCCTGATCACCCACCATCACCCAGCCCTGGAAATCCCTCTTCTGGAAGCCCCACTAGGGCCCCCAGTGAGGACAGAGTCCCCCTTCTTGGACCTTGTCTCTCCTCTGAGCCTGAGTTACGCCTCTCCCAATCTGCCGTCTCACTCCACCGTACGCAGGGACAGTCATGGCCTTGTCTGCTTGTCCTGGCTTCCTGCGTGCATTGCAGCAATTCAACATGACTAACACTTATTAACCACCTTCGGTGTGCCAGACTCCAAGCTGTGCATTGGGGATGCCACATTGACCGACAGTAGACAGGCCCTGGCTCTCATGGACCTACAGTCTAGAGAGAAATAGGCATTTGTCAAGTAGTAGAGTGAGGAAGATACTAAAGTGTTCTGGAAGAAAGCAGGGCTCGGAGCAGGCTTCCCCAAAAAGCAACTGTGAAGGATAATTATATGCGCGTTCCTGTGTTGCAGAGGTAGCTTAGGGGGAGGGAGTGCTTCTGGGGGAGTGAGCAAAACACATGCAAAGGCCCTGTGGCTGAAGGGAGCCCAGCCCTTTCAAGAAGCAAGGATGGAGCAGGGACTACAAGAGCAGCCTGGGGGGATTTTCTGATGGCAAAACCAGGGGAGCTGGGGACACACCAGCAAGGACTCAAAGAGCAGGGCGAAGAATCTGGACTTTTTTCTGAGAGCCATAGGGAACTCCTGACGGACTTCTTCAGGGAGGCAGCAACACCAGGTCTGAACTGCTAAAAGGTCACCCTGCCATCTGGTGTGCAGAACGCACAGAGGAGGCAGGAAGGCACCAGGGGAGAAAACAGCGGCAGCCACAGGGCCAGGCTGGTCCTCGACTTGCCCTTGCTCCTCAGGCCTAGCTAGCATTGTGCCTGGACAGAGCCAGCTCTCAGAAAATCACTCACCCATGGAACTGAATCTGTGTGATGCCCTGGAGATGGGGGTGGGTGGGGGCAGGGCTAGTCCTCCAAGTTGACGGCAGTCCACACTCCAGCCACATGAGAGGAAATGAATAGAGAACTGAGAGAGCATGGGCGGCCCCAGGACTTTGTGGCACCACTGTCTGCAGAGTTTTCTAGCAGATTCCCTGGGTTCTGTTTCCTACAAATCCACGTCCCCAATATAAATGGGAAGTAGCAATGTCCCGTGACTGAGGGTTGCCCCCAGTGCCTCCCAGGGCAGTGCTCAGGCCTGTACAGATGACATGGGAGCCAGTGCTGCCCCGCTTCCCAGTTTATTCGTTGGGGCATCACATAAATTTTCATTTGGCCAAAGGATTCTGTCACTAAAAGGGGTGAGAGAACGCCGGACCTACCCCGTTCATTTATTCATCCAGCATTCACTGCGTGCCAACGATGGACCCACTAGTGAGTGAGGCCCAGCTTCTGCCCTTCAGAAGCCAAGCAGGAGCCAGGCTGGGGTCAAGGAATGAGGCTCCTTTGGCTCTAGCTGAACATTGGCAGTGCTTTGTTCTGTAGCCAGAAAGGATGTGAAAGAGGATGTGAAAGGGGAATCTACAAGCCAATCTACAGAAGTGACTACAAGCGCCACCACTTACTGAACAGTTGCTATGGCCTAACATAGTGCTAAGTGTTTCACACACATAATCACACCTACCCCCCCCCCCACCAAATCCCTGCAGGACTACAATCATCCCCATCTTGCAGGCTATAAAGCTGAGACAGGAAGGTTAGAAGGTTACATTGACATGGAGTTCAAACTCTACTCGAAGTAGAATTCAACTGGGTAACACTCAAGGCAGAGTTCAAACCCAGATCTGCCTGACATTCAAAACTCACACTTTATCCAGAACAGATGAAAAGGTAGGAGTGCTTCTTTCTTGGGGAAGAGAAGACAAGGGGACAATGATCTCCTTAAGGAATCAGAAGGGTTCTAGGTGGAGGCAGGGCCTAGGAATGGTCCAGTAAGCCGAGGGTGACATTCCAGGGATGGAGCTTGGATGAAGACAAGGGAGACTGTGGTCTTGCCCAAGCCTGGACTTGCCATCTGCTAACAGGAGAGCCCATCCTAGAGATCTTGGAGGAAGCAGACCCATCCTTGACGTTGGGGGTAGGGGAGGGAAGGGGCTGTGGTCCCTCAGAGCACACAGGCAGAAGGCAGGCCTGGGTGTGCCCTTGGGGAGCAACTAGGCTGACAGAAAGCCTGCCCAGGCTTCAGAAAGGAGCCCTCCCTCTCTAGCTAGCCCCCTGCTGCCTCTGCCCTCCAGCCCCATCCAGGGAACACTCCCCCTCTCTGAACCCATTCAGCTCCTGAGACCCTCACCCTGCTAGCGTCCCCCTCATCTCCCAGCCAGCTCCTCTCTGCTGACCCCTTGCCACCTGCTCCTCTTCCTTCCTGGGCCCCCTTTTGGTCCCCATAACGAGCTCCCCACCTCAACCCTCCCCTCACCACATCCTTCTTCATCCACATGTCCCAAGACCCAGCACCTCTCAGAACGTAAAGTCTAGACCACACCCAACAATGGCACAATAAAACCTGGAACAAGTTCCCTAGACAAGAGAAACCATTTAAGTCAGAGACCCTAAAATCTCTGAAGGGGAGGGAACGCAAGAGAGTGTTGGGTCCAGCCATCACCTTCGGCTGCGGCAATGAGGTCGAGTAAATCGTGGGCTTGCCCCTGGTTGCACAGCGGGTAGAAGGCAGGAGCATTGAACTCAGGTTTAATGTCGTCTGATGTTTAACATAATACACAGGTCGGGACATCGGGCAACATGGAAGACGGGACAAGGAGAGGTGATAACTTCTCTTTACAGAGGGGGAGGCAGACAGAGGAGCCTGGTATAAAGAGAGGTCAGCAAGGGGAGGCAGCCCTGCTAGGAGGAATTGGGAGGCAACTTCTGGCTTAATGTCTTTTTTTTTTTTTTAATCAAGAACAAGGGATAATTTGATTGAGCTGATGAGTCACCTGGCATTTGGGGCTTAAGGCTGACCCATGTCCCCCAATGGCTAGGGCCATTTTCCCTGCCTGATTAGATGGGGCCTGGTGCTGAAGAATGGGAAGCAGCGAACCCCCAAAAGCTGCCTCCCACACCCAGAACCTAAAGTGGAGGCTGCTGCCTGGAGTCTGTGAGAGCGAGCGAGTGCATGGCGATGAGGACAAAGCCGCACAGGGACAGAGAGCAGGAAACCGGAGCCAGTGAGCCCACGGGGCGTCCTCGGGGGTGGGACAGCTGCCCCGGCAGTGACAGCTGCCAGCGCCCAGGATGACGGGAACACAACAGGTGCAGAGGCCGGGGCGGGGACTGAAAGGGGATCTGAGAAAGCAGCCTGGAGTGGGGCACCCCTTCCAGGTCCCAGGCTCAACGCCAAGTAGCGCTTTCTCAGACCCTCCGAGACTTCTACACACCTCCTCCTGCTCCCCCGGTCTGGGCCTCAGGGCCAGCGTGCCCAGCCTGGACTAGACAGAGGGGTCACCGTCCGTGCCAGGCAGAAAGGACAGAACAAGGAAGAACAAGGTTTCAGTTCCCAGAACACAGTGTGCCAGACGGAGCCCACACCCACAGAGCCCCCAGCTGGAACCAACATTTGCCCATGATAAGATCTATGACCCCCACCAGGAAGGGTGGGTGCCTTGCCACCCACCTGCGTGGAGGTTTGAGCTCTGATCTGGAGGTCAGATAGGCAAGCTCCTCTGCTACATGACTGGGCAAGCTACAGAGCTTTCCCGAGGCCTGGGGCTTGGCTAGTAACAGCAACCACTGATGATATGGTTCAGAGAGCCAGAGAACTCAGAAATCCGGGTAGAACCTGAAGAGGCTAGGCTCTCCACCCCAACCTCAGAGAGGAGAGACCTGGGATGTGCAGATTATGAGTATATAGTACACCAAGGAGAAGAAAGGGAGGACCGGCCTCCATAGGTAATGACCTTCCTCAGCACCATCATGGACCACTTTCTCAGCACTCGCCTTGCTCTCGTCGCCGTTCCAAGCTTTGCATGTGTTATGGCATGCTCGCCTTTCATGCAAATGTCATCCCAGAGCACCAGGTGAAATGTGGGTTCTTCTAAGCAAGCAGAATAAACATCGTCCTTTGTCACCAGGTTAACACTCTATTTTTGCTCGGGTGGAATAAATTTCAAAGCCATTCCAGTGATCACAAGTGATAAATTATCAGGGCCTGAATTCATAAAGTTTGGTCCCTAAATTATGACCTTGCTGAGGAAGGTGGGGAAGGGCAGACAATGAGACATTGAAGGGGCAGCAGAGAGATGGGGAGACCCAAGGTGACACAGGAGACAGAACACACGCGCTGGAGCAAGACAAGAGCCTTGTCCGCTAGGGATGTGTAAACACACTCGACTGATCCTGCTGGATTTCCAGGAAAGCTGGCAGCTGATTGCAGGAGGTTAAATCCCTCTGCAGCCAGAGACCGCTCTCCCCAACCCTGTCCCTCCCCATTCCCTCCCCTGCCACACACTCATACACACACCTCCAGGCCTTGTGGTTCAGCCAGAAATCCCAGTGCCCACCCTTTCTGGTCTCAGCACCCAGATATCTGAAGCCCCCCACAGGCTGAGAAGTTCCCCTATCCCACGCCTCCTCCAGCCCACTTCCTCAGACTCTCTCCTGCTTCATGCCCCTCCCAGATCCCGTCTACTGTGGGATAGCAGAGTCCAGCACCAGCCGACGTGGCCCTCACCTCGATTCCTATGCCTTGACCCTGCCTCCTGCCCACTGCCAGGGCCTCTCCTTTGGGCATTAGCAGGCAAGAGAGGGTAATGGTGCAGGACTCCACAGAGGCCAGGCTCTGGGGCACTCCCAGAAGGGCCGCTGGCAGCCAGACCCCAAGGATCTGACAATACCAGATATTACTCACTGCATCTCTCAGAGGTCGCAGACATTAGGTGCTTCAGAGGTAGTGGTAAAGAACGAGCTTTTGAGCCAGACAACCTGGGTTCGTTCAAATCTCAGATATAAAACGTACTGTTACCCATTTTATCAACTGAAAATGAGATTCACAATAAAAGCACTGACCTCGTAGGGCTCCTCGAGTATGAAATACGTTCCCATAGGTAGTGTGTTCGGAACAGGGTGGATGCAAAGGAAGTGCCGTGACCGGGGGAGAGCTGTTGATGAGATACGCACAGACCTGAAGCCGACACAAAGGCCCTATCATGCATGGGCCTTCAGGGTGGGAAACTGGGACACGGAGTAGGGACGGGGAGATGAGGGATCTGACCTCAGGTCAGTTGGCCTCCAGAGCCTGCACTTAGGCCCTGCATGGTGCCCCTCCCAGGACAGAGGGCAGCGGCTACTGGCCAAGCGAATGGTCATGGGTGCAGCCCTGGTGAGGACCAGGCTGGTGACCACACAGGGCCCAGGATGCACAGGAGGGGCTGGTATCCAGGAAGCCATCCAGCAGAGCAGAGAGGCTGAAATGCGAGTCCCAGGGGCGGTCAGAGGGCAGGTGGGCCCTGAAGTCCCAGAATCCCCTGTCCAAAGGAGAGAACTCCACCCCCAGCAGCTTGGCTGGCCACCTGCAGGCTTCTGCCTCTCAGAGTTCCTTAGTCCCACTGGGCTGGGCTGCCTCTCTCTCCTCACCATGATCTCTGACCTGGCTCCCCATTACCCCATCAGTGGGAGCCCCAGTACCACCTCCTCCTGCTGCAGAAACTAGGAAGACACTAAAACAAGCAAGCATCCCAATCAGTTTAGAAAATGACATTAGCTGCCGGCACCTTGAAACACCTGCTCTGAGCACATCTAAGGGAGGGGCAGCACTGGGAACTCGGTGCCTAGATGTGGAAACCGAGGCCTGGGAAGTGGAATACTGCATCCAGTCAACATGCAGCTAAACTGAAATTTGGACACATGTCTAACCTGATATCAGAGTACCAGCGCTGGCCTCTCTGCCATATGGCCTCTTGGAAAAACCCAGCTCATAAAAGCCAGAGAAAATGTTCACAAAAACATCTTACTGGATTTGCAAAAAGCCCCCATCAGGTACTAGAGGGCAGCTGCTCATCTCTTTTGACAGATGAGAGAAACAGAAGCTCAAGGAGACAAAAATGAATTGCAGAAGCTACAAGGTGCCAGAGCAGGGTCCAGAACCCAGATCTCAGACTTAGGAGCCCAGGGTGCTGGGCTTTGTCTACCACACAACACTGCCCTGAGAAAAGCCACCTTCAATTCAAAAAACGCAGCATCGGTCAGAGGGGCCCTGGTCAGCAAAGGTGCAAATGTAAAATCTCCTGATCCCAAGGTTAGCTGACTCTGGACTTTGGCTATACAGTACCCGCAGACACTATCCGACCCTGCCTGGGTCCCTGTACCACCAGAGACCTCACCCCAGGCAGGTTCTGGGCCCACCCCCACACTGGAAGGTGAACAGGGGCTCTTGAGTTTTGCAGACCAGAGCTTTACACCATGCATATGACCAAAGGGGAAGTGGGGATTAACACAGAGGGGTACCCACCCTCACAGGCCTAAGACAAAAACCTGAAAATACTCTGAAGAGAGGGGGTGGCAGGTCCTTTGGGGGAGCAGGGTCTCAGGTTGGTGCTTCTGTTCTCACAGAGCCAGAGTGAGTGGCTGACCTAAAGGCCAGCCACTGAACTATGCCAGATCTGTGCCCACCATCCGGGGCCATGACCTGGAACACAGGGGATGTTAGCCATGCTGGCTGCAGAGCTGAGAGCAGGATGCACAGGCACAGTGGCACCTGTGAGTACTGGGGTCCGTTCAGGGCCTGTCACGAGAGGCCTGAGACTTCCAAGCCCACTGAGCCCACAGAGGGACTCAGCTTCCTGCCCCTGCACCTCGAGCCCTTGGCCCTCATCCCAAACCCAGAATACCTCACATTGCATCATCAGTCAGCCCGCAAACAGGGGCTCTTGTCCCTAAAGGCCTGGGGATGACCACAAGCCTGTGGCTGCCTCAGGGCTGGCTGCTCCTCCTGCTGGAGCCAGAGCTCAGGTGCAGCCGATGGAAGGGGGCTGTCGGGATTATGGTCTTCCACCTAAAGGATGGCCCCAGAAGGGCAGCTACCCCGGGGTGAATGCAATAACAGAAAACCCCTTTTCCTCCCTGCAGCTGCTTCCTGCAGTTGCCCCATCTCCCAGTTTGCACCGTCATCCAAGGCCCCACCTTTCTTGCCTCTCTCTCCAGTTAACATATTCAGGCTCCTCCTTCAAGATGGCACCCCCTCGCTCCCTCCATCCCTTGAGCTGCTGGAGCCCCGAGTCAGATAATCAATCCACCAGCCACCCTAGCAATGCACAGAGTGGGCTTGTCAGCATCAGAGTTTAGAGGATAAAGCTTTCCCTGGGACCCAGGACTCCTGCAGTCCATGATAAAACTGACCAAGGCCAAGGAAAGTCTGAAGAAGCCTGCTGGGGTTTGGGGAGACTCAAGGAGGGCAGCCTCTTACAATGTCTGCACAGGTTCCTTCCTCCTGGTTGGGGTAAGGCGCCAGTAGGTGGGTCAATGCTGCTCCTGGGCTGGGTCCCACTACTAAGTGAGTGGGCTTCCCTGGTGGCTCAGACAGTAAAGAATCTGCCTGCAGTGCAGGAGACCCGGGTTCAATCCTTGGGTCAGGAAGATCCCCTGCAGAAGGGAATGGCAACCCTCTCCAGTATTCTTGCCAGGAGAATTCCAGGGACAGAGGACCCTGGTGGGCTACAGTCCATGGGATCACAAAGAGTCAGATATGACTGAGCAACACACATACTTTAGGTGAAGAGAAGCAAGGATCTCCCTCCCCTCTCTAAAACAATGCCCCAGGCCTCACAATCTCAACTCTGCTTAGCCAAACCCACTTCTCCTGCCCGGAAAACAAGTGTTCTCAGCACCAATTAAGGGATATGGGCTACCTAAGCCTTTGCTTGGGGATCCATTTTTACTAGTCATGACACCACCTCCATAATAATTCTCTGTGTGACCTGGGGCAAGTCAAACTCCTCTGTGGACCACAGTTTCCACATCAGTAAAATGGATGAATTGGACTCTTGTATCTTCAGGATGTGGGAGGGGAATCATTTAGGGAGAAGCAATCAAGGATCTCCACTCCCGCCTTACCTCTCCCAACCCTGCTTTCCACTATGGTCTAACGGAAAACCAAGGATGGGCCAGCCAGCACGCTCTAACTTACTGCTTTCTCAGTCTTCTTCCTGACCCCATCCGACATGGGCACCGCCCCAGGGTTCTGTGGCCTGCCTAGTTTACCCCTTGAGTTCCACCAGCCAGGCCACACGTCTGGTGCCAGCCTGGATTACCCATGTGGGCCATCACCGCGTTCTTCTATGATCCATGCCCTGGCTACTCCCAGAGTTCAAGCCACCAGCATCATCCTGACCTGGACAGTTCTTCTAACAGCCTGTTCCCTCCTCAGGGCTGCAGGCTGACCTTTCTGCCTGACTCATCGGCTTGGGCACTGCCCAGCTCAGAGCCCACAGTGGATAAGCTCAACCCTCCTTTGGGAAGCAACCGAAGTCCCCAGCCCACGGTACCTGGCGTCACCTCAGGCTGTGACTTCCCCAGCCCCAAGCAGCCACACTCTGTGCACTTGAACCATGCATGCCCCAGAACACAGCTGCATCACACAGGTCCGCGGCGCTCTCCTCTCCCTGGAGTGCCCCGCACCACACCAGTCACTCGAAAACTCCCATCTTGCCTTCATCTCTCAGCTTGGATGGCCCCTTCCTCTGAGCACCTCGGGGTGTTGGGAAGACCAGGCCTTCTGCCTCCAAGGCACATCCATCCATTTGTGCAGCCCCAGTCCTGCAGTGATGCCAGGGGTCCTCTTCCCATACTGGGAGCAACCTGAGAGCAGGCAGGTGTCTTTTTAGCTCTGGATCCCTAGCACCTAACGTGGTGGGCGCTGGGTCTGCTCAAACTATATTTTATGAAGGAAGCAAGAAAAGGAGAGGAACTGGAATACTGAAGGAACAGAGGCTGAGGCTAAGGGTGAGGGGTTTTACTTGATCCCCTCTAACCCTTCTCCAGGCTCTAGGCCTCAGCCCAGCCACAATGCCCCAGGCAGGCCCAGTGGTACTGGAAGGTTGCAAACTGCCTAACCCATGATCTCACATTCCCCGGGGGGGCCTCCTTGTTCCCTGAGTTCTACTGGCAGTACAAGCCAGTGCTCACTTCGGTAGAAACAGCCAAGAAGCGGAGCAGCCAGGTGTGTCCCAGAACACTGAGGAACCACAGCCTTATCTGACCATCTTCCCCGGAGGCAGCAAGAGAGCAACCACCGGCCCCTAACCACAGGCTGCAGGCCTGTGCTAAAAACCACACACCTGGCTCCTGCCCAGCCTCTCCTGCATTAAGGCGGCAGGGAGATGAGCCCCTCCAGCTCGTTTGCATAAATCATTTATAGCAGTGCATTCAAAACCCACGCCATCCAAGAAGGAAAAAGCCCGCTGCCATTGCCTGTGGCTCCCCAGTCTGTCCTTCTCCTTCTCTTCTACTTTCATGGCAGGAAGCTAAGCTGGGAGAAATCTCTACCCTGGCTGCCCAGGGAGCGGAGGAGCTAAATTTTCCCTCCACATTGAAGGAGAGTGATGTGTGAACTCTCTCAGGTGTCAGGGACTTACAGTCAGCAAAGTTATGAGCATCCGTGAGCTCATTCAGTCTTCTCTGTGATGCAGGAGGCAGTTCTTGTCAGGCTCCATTTTACAGATGAGGAAACTAAGGTTCAAAGAGGCTGATTTGCACAAGCCACACAAAACTGCTAAGTGACTGGAATGGACATTGTGGCTGACTCCCCAGCATGTGTTGTGCCCCAGGACGACAGGGACTCTCCACCCTGACTGCACATTAGCATCACCTACGGAGGTTATAAAGCTACTGATGCCCAGCTCCCAACTCCAGACCGATTAATACGGAAACTCTGAGGGTGGGACACCCAGGCATGTGTGCTTCTAAAAGCTCTCCAGGTGGTTCTAATGTGTATCCAGAGTTGCAATCCATCAGTATAAACCAATCATAGTGGTTCCATTCCCCACTGGGTCAAGTATGGCCAGGTAACCCACTTCTGGCCAATGAAGCATAGTAGGGAATCTGCAAAGTCCCTCTGAGAAAGGTTTGCTAGCTCCTCAGAAATACAAAGGGCTTCCCAGGTGGCATTAGTGGTAAAGAACCACCTGCCAATGCAGGAGACATAAGAGGCACAGCTTCGATCCCTGGGTCGGGAAGATCCCCTGCAGAAGGAGATGGCAACCCGCTCCAGGATGCTTGCCTGGAGAATCCCATGGACAGAGGAGCCTGGCGGACTACAGTCCAGGAGGTCACAGAGTCGGACAGGACTGAAGTGACTTGGCGTGCACGAAAGCAGAAACACAAGAGGGGTTGTTCTTCCTCCTCTAGAAGTTGTTGGGTCTGACAGTGGTTTCTGGGCCTGCCATAGCCATGTCGCTACCAGCCCCAAAGGAAGCCAACCCATGGATGGCAGAGCAGAGAGATGGAAAGTGTGTCATCTCCCACCTCATCGTTGAGCCCAGACTCCACCAAGCCTGACATCCACCCAATCCTGGGCCTCCTGTGCCTTGAGATAGTACAGCCTGCTGCTCAGTGTTTAAGTCAGTCCAAGGCCACGTGTGTGACTTGCAAGCAGAACCCCAGGACAGGAGCAGTCACCTGCCCCATATCTCCCACCCCCGTCATGCCCTCTTAGACCATTCACTACAGGAGGCATAACTGAATGAGGGCCCCACCCTGGAGCTCTGAAATCCACCCCTGGCCTTGCTCCACGGCCTTGCCTCCAGGAGCCACTCCCAGCCAGTGACTGCGTGGGGCAGGGAAAGTAAGGCAGGCCGATTCCTGGGGGCGTGGGACTCCTCTGACCAGTGACTATGAGGACTCCCCAAGGGCCCTGAAGAACTTTCCCTAGACTTGCCCTGCAGCCTGAAATGTTTCTGCCAAACTTCCTTCCTCACCTCTCTTCCTTCATGCAGGCTCACCAGCACTGAGATCTAATGGCTCGTCCAGGCTCTCCTCACTTTCTCCCTAGTTTTCGTCACACAAGCATATCCTCTGATAATTTTAAAAATTATTTTTGCATGTTTACTCACCTTTTGATGGTCACTGAATAATACCTGACCTGCCTAACAATGGACCTTCACCACTTCATGCCTGGACCACCGTGAGAGTCTCCTAAGTGGGCATCCCACCTTTAAGTCCCCTTCACCCATCCCCAATCCTTCGTACACTAGCCATGCTGCCCCCCCACCGCCACTCAGAAACCTTCAATCACTTGGGAGTTCCCTGGTGGCCTCCCACCAGTGATTTGGGGCTTTAACTGCCATGGGTCAGGTTTGACCCCTGGTCAGGGAACAGAGATCCTGCAAGCTGCATAGTGCAGGCAAAAAACAAAAAAAACGTCAATCATTTCTCATTTCTTACACCATCAAGTTTAATTTCCTCTGCCTTTCTTTATAGGCAACTGCTGACTCAGACCTGCCCCACCACCCAATCCTATTGTACGCCTGGAGGGCAGCCCCATGTGGGAGCAATGCTGGCTATTAGTAAAGCAGAAATGATTGACACAGCTCATTCCCAGTGAACACTGAAGCTGCTCAAGATCTGAGCGCCAACTCTACCCATTTCCACAGACGTTTTTGGTGGCAAAGTCTCCCTCAGACTCCCTCCCTTTTCTTTACCTGTCCCACCACTATGAAATATTAAACAAGAGAAATACATTTTACACACAAAACAGTCCTCCATCAACAAGAAGCAAATTCGAAGACTGTTACAATAATGAAAATAATTATTATTCAAAATAATAACAATATGAGCAAGAAGATGATAACGCTGAAGATGGTGTGATGATGAAGAAAATAGTAGTAATAAAGTATGGAAAGCAGGAATAAAAAGTATCATAACAATATGATCGTGATGATATAAATACATATTCAGCAGAACTGACTTCCCCTTGACCCACTGCCATATTAACCAAATTCCTTTAGCAACTGGATTTGGTTGCTAGTAACAAAAAAACAGAGATAATACAGATTTTTAAACATATAAGGTATTTCCTCTCACATAGAAGAAGTCTGCATGTATGCAGCCCAAGTCGAGTGTGGCAGCTCTGCAGTCATCAGGGACCAGGCTTCTTTTATCTTTCTACCCCACCATTCTACAAGACACTCCAACGTTGCCTCCTGGTCCAAGTTAGCTGCTAAAGCTCCAGCCACCTTGTCCATATTCCAGGTAGGAAGCAGAAGGAACACAGAAAACCAAAATCAAAGGAACCACACCAGCTATCTGCCCCTCTTTAAAGATACCTTACTCAAAGCCAGCCCAACAATTCTAATTTACATTCCATTGACCAGAATGTAGTCACATGGCTAAACCAAGATGTAAGGAAGGTGGAACATTCAGTCTTTTCACTGGACACATTACCACCCCAAATAAAAACAGGGTCTCAGCCACACTGATGAGCTCCATTCCCTCTGGAACACAGGACTGATACCACAGCACATAGACTTCAAAACCAGTGGGGTGTTCCCTGGTATCTCCGTGCACCTGCTGCTTCCAGCTGATCTGTATGCATAATACAAGAAGTTGTTTATGAACTTGTTTATGACAGGTTGAGATGCTGGAAAACTATGTAATTTATTTAAATATTACATAAAACGTATCAAAAGTCTTTTAAGAGAATGAAAAGAATGAATAAACAGAAAAGCCACAGGGAAAAAATTATTACAAAGCACATATCTAATATAGCACCCAAAATACATAAGGGCTTCCCAGGTGGCAGAGAGGTAAAGAATCCCCCTGCCAGTTCAGGAGACACAAGAGACATGGGTTTGATCCCTGGGTTGGGAAGATCCCCTAGAGAAGGAAGAACAGCAACCCACTCCAGTATTCTTATGTGGAAAATTCCATTGACAGAGGAGCCTGGCAGGGGTCACAAAGAGTCGGACATGATGGAGCACAGACCTATACACAAATGTTCTTAGCATCTTTATTTGTAATAGCATAAAATTGAAAAGAACCCAAATGCCCATCGACAGGCGAACAGATAAATTGTACACCCATACCATGGAATATTACTAAACAATGAAAAGGAACGAACTATGAATACACACCACAACATAGATGTATCTCAAAATAAGTATACTGATGAAAGAAGCCAGAAGAAAAGTGGGTATATTCGATATCATTCATTTACACAGAATTCTCAGAAAATGAAAACCAGCCTTTAGTGACAGCAGATCAATGAGTACTTGAATCTGGGGGTGAGAGGCAGAGAGAGAGGGGTTTCCAAAGGCACAGGAAACTTTTCAGGGTGATGCAGATGTTCATTAACTTACAGGGCTAATGGATATATATGTATGTCAAAACAGAAAATTGTACATTATTATATATGTAGTATACATATTATGTGTCTATTATACTTCAAGAAAGCTGATTTTTACAATCCATTAAATACGGATATGAGAGGAGGGACGGGGTGGGGAAAGAATATTGTCGTTCCTGTTAAAAATAAGTTAAATCAGTTCCTTAAAAAATGAAAAATAGAATTATCATAGGATCCAACAATTCCACTTCTGCATTCATACCCCAAAGAATTTTAAGCAAGGTCTTAAATGGATATTTGTACACCTGTGTTCATAGCAGCATTGTTCACAAGAGCCAAAAGATAGAAATAACTCAAGTGTCCATCAGCAGATGAATGAATGAAGAAAATATAGCAATGAAATATTCAGCTTTAAAAAGAAAATTGTGACATACGGATAAACTGGACATACGGAAAATTCTGACATATTAGTAACTGGCTCATTACCAAGCGAAATGAGCCCGTCATGAAAGGACAAATACTCTATGATTCCAATCATATGAGGTACCCAGCGTAGTCAAATCCATAATGACAGAAAGTAGAATGGTGAGAGCCAGGGGCTGGGAGCAAGAGGGAATGAGGAATTACTGTTTAATGAGTGGAATTACTGTTTAATGCACATGGAACCACAAAAGACCTTGAAGAGCTAAAGCCATCTTGAGCAAGGAGAGTAAAGCTAGAGGCATCACGCTTCTTGAATTCAAACCATAACATACCTAAGGTAATCAAACTATGTATGATACTGGCATAAAAACAGACATAGAGACCAATGAAACAGAACAGAGAGCCAACAAATAAATCCAAGCACTTATGGCCAACTGGTCTTCAGCAAGGGTGTCAAGGGCTGCCTTGGACTTTGCTGGTGCGGTGGCTAAGACTCTGTGCTCCCAGTGCAAGAGGCCCAGGTTTGATCCCTTGTCAGGGAACTAGATTCCACACGCTGCACTAAAAGAACTCACACGCCACAATGAAGATCGAAAGCCCCACATAGCCCAACGCAGAGCCAGTGCAGCCAAATGGATACACAGATATCTTAAAGTACACCTGTCAAGTGCCCACCGTGAGAGCCAGGCACCGGTGGCAACAATACAGTGGTGAGCAAGCCAGGCAGTAAAAGCAACCCCACTTCTGAGTATATATCCAAAGGAAATAAAATCACTATCTCAAAGAGTTATCTGCATTCCCATGTTCATAGCAGCACTATTCACAATAGCCAAGACATGGAGACAACCTGTCTATCTATAGAGGAATCAGTAAAGGAAATGTTGTACATATACACAACGAACATTATTCCACAATATCATATTCCTTTTTTAAGAATGTTATCCCACCATTAGGGACAACGTGGATGAACCTAGAGGACATTATGCTAAATGAAATAAGCTAGACAGAGACAAGTCCTGCATGAACTTATTTATATATGAAATCTTAAAAGCCAAACTCATACTTCAATTAAAAACGAATAAATTTTTTTTAAAATAAAAGGCAACTCCAAAAAAAAAGTCAAACTCATTAAAGCAGAGAGTAGATTGGTGGCTGCTAGAAACTGAGGGATGGAGGAAATGAGGAGATGCTGGCCAAAAGGTATATTACTCTTATAATTTAATAAACTCTTTCTAAACCATCTGTTGTCAGTGATAGTGGTAGAGTTTAAAACGGTGACAAAAATGATGAGGAGGGGACTTCTTTGGTCGCTCAGTGGTAAAGAGTCCGCCTGCCAATGCAGGAGACTCAGGTTCGATACCTGATCCAGGAAGATCCCGCATGCTGAGAAGCAACTATTAAGCCTGGCAGTCACAGCTACTGAAACCCGTGTACCCTAGAGCCTGTACTCCGCAACAAGAGAGTAGCGCCAGGTCACCACAACTAGAAAAAAGCTCACATAGCAACAAAGACCCAGCACAGTCAATAATAAAACAAAATTATTTTTAAAAATGAGGAAGATGCTATATGATGTCTGTGACAGGGGGATCCAAAACCACACACAGGTTCAGGAGGAGGATTTGGGGTCTTCCAGAGAAGTCTTTAAGGGGTTGCTTAACTCCTCTGGAGGGGAACCCAACCCAGCCAGCCCCCAGAAGTATGAGAGATGCCATCATTGATTCAACCTACTCCCTCCTTCTTGAAATGCCCTGTGGGCAATTAGTGGAGAATAGGCCACAGTGAGGTGCCCCCATGGAACTTAGCAATAAGCTTTCCCTGAACTGTAGTCTAAGAAATTGGTTGGTCATAGATCAGGGCATGCAAAGTTACCTGCCAAAACAAAAGAGCCCCAGACCTGGCGGCACCTACAGAAGACATGACTGCAGGCATCAACAAATCCAAAGCCACCAAGGTGTCAGGGGAAAGGGGTGTCACCAAGGCAAACCGTGGTGGGGCCCATGGAGCACAATCAGGGAGATGATGTCCTGCCAGGCTGGTCCAAGTGTTGGGTCCGCCTGGCAGACATTCCTCTTAATGAAGTGGCCTGGGCAGGGTTCAGAGCCCAAGGTCATTCAGTCCTCGGATTGGGTCCCCAGCTCTCTGTTGGGTACCAGGTTCACCCAGCACTTCAGTAGCTTTCTGCAGGGGGAAAATGTTCCAATAGTTGACACAGTCTATTTCTGTGGGAAGTAATAAACTGACTTCTGATTTGATTCATGGGTTTTTGGAACTTGATCAGATGAGCCAGGAGCCCACAGCCCTATCAACTCAGGTAAGACACCTTGGAGATGGAAATTTGGGGCCAGTTCAAACCAAGAGTACTCGCCTGGGACTGACCCATCTGTGTGGTCAGCAGCCTGCCCTGCCCCATTGCTCACCATCTCCAAACTTCCAATAATAAACAAGAAACACTTCTTCCTTACTGAGCTCTTACTAGCCAGCAGGTCCTTAGCCACATGACCTACAGCTATGACTTCATTTAATTCACACCATAGCCCTGTGAGGTAGGAACTAGAATGCCTAGTAACCGATAAAGAAATCCATGTCTGGAAGATCAAGAGATGTGTCCAAAGTCAAGATCCAAGAGTCAAATTTGAACCAGATCTGACTGACCCCAGATGACTATTTCACAACCAATGGTCTATGGATCCTTCACACCAATGTGGCCTGATGTTCTTGTTTTAAGAAGCAGATCCTAGGCACCCACTCCTAGATTTACTAAACCAGGTTAACTGGAGGAGGTGAGGGATAGGAACCTGCAGAGTTTCAAGCTTCCAGGCAATCTGTAGGCCAATTAAGGTCTGAGAACCACAGCGCTACGCCATATCATGACCTCTAAACCCTACCACCAGGATCTTCCTCAGCCTCTCCAGCCCTCTGCCCTTCCTCGGCTCTCTTCCCATTGCAGCCACAACCTCTCCCCTGAGTTTAAAGCTCACACATGGCCTTGCCAACCCAATGACTCGCCCAGAATGCCTCGGGGCTCCTCTGACATCCCCAAACTCAACCCACCCTCTTCCCCTCCAACCCTCCCCTCCTGCTCGGTGTCCTGTGGGATCACCACCCTTCCAGACACTTGAAAACCCCAGCACCATCTCCGATTCCTCCCTTTCCCTTACCCCCACCTCCATTCATGTACCAGTGCTGCCAGGCACACCTCCTAAGTGTGTCTCAAATGTGTTGCCTCCTCTCTTTCACCAAAACTGCACTTCAGTTTTTGGCATCTGTCCCCCCCGACCCCAGATAGCTACACTCCCATCATAACTGGTCTCCCTGCTCCCACTGTATCCCTCTTAAATCCACCCTCCATGGACCAGCTAGAATGAGCTGTCCAGAAAATGAATCTAAAACCTTTAATGGCTCCCACCGCCCAGAGAGGCCCCCTGCTTGTGTGGACATTGGCCCATCTATCATATTGCCCTTTGCTTTCAATGCTAAGTTACTGTTTTACTAGGTGATGGTTTGCTCTTGGCAACGAGATGATCTTTTGTAAATGAGTGCCTCACTAACTGCGTAGGAGCAGATGTTCAATGTATCTTCATACACAGCCTTGGATACAAGCACTGGCATTACTGCTAAGAGAGCAGTGACTGGAATGTTCATAGTAAACAATGCTCCGTCTCCCGGCCCCGTTCCCCAGCACCAGGGGCTTCTGGTTAGGATTTCTCAGGCCTGCGATTTCTAACACTTCTCTTTCCTCTTTCAGTCTCAGGAATTTCTACACTGGTTAGTGACAGCTTCCTAAGTCCCAGCTGTGTGGTCTGTGTAAGAAGAATAAGTGAATAAATGAGAAGTTATTTTAAAGGATGTTGAGTGGGGTGGGGAGGTTCCCTGTAGAAAGAGTATCTAAACACGCACTTGGTGGTTTTCGAGTAGGGACCTGGGTCAAGCAAAGGAAGCAGGTCACAGAGTCCCAAGGCTGGCCTGAGTGCGCTGTGCAGCTCAGAGGTCAGCAGCCCCCTTGCTCTGGTTACTGGGTACAGACATTTTACATATCATCATCGAGTTCATGTCATTCTTGCAAAGATCCTCACTGCTCCTTCTAGAGCCCTGGGTTTTGAAATCTCTGTCCATAATTAGTAGCGCAGCTAATAAGTGTCAGAGTCAGGACTAGAATCCAAGTTCTGCCTCTAAAGCTCATGCTCTTGCAGAGAAGTCTTAAAAAGACCACACCTTCTAGGGCAGAAGAGCCCTGCGCACAGGGAGGGATAGTAACCCGCCTAATGAGCTGGCTCCACAGTCCAACACAGGCAAGGAACACCCCCCGACCTCTGTTCATCCAAGGCCCACCCTGCGAGATGCACAAAAAATGGCTGAGTCTCCAGAACAGGTGGGAGCCCAAAGTCACAGGGACAGCAGCAGAGTCGGGACCAGCACCCAGCAATCCTGGACCCTCAGCCACCTCTCCCTTTCCTCCCACCAACTACTTCCTTTCTTCCCTGCCCCTGCCTCTGTGCTCAGCTGCTTCCCCAGAAGGCTGGGGAGACTCCCAGACCTCAGGCCACTTCCAGCCAGATTCACGAGCCCCCACCCCACCACGCAGCCCCGCCCCCACCAGCTGCTCGACTCAGGGTGCCCTGGAGGAGCAGAGAGGCCTGAGAGCCGGAGAACCAGGAGCCCTGCACTCCAGACCTCCTCTGCTTCGATCTGCCCTGTGACTCTGAGTTGGCACCCTCTCCTACACAAGCCTCAGTTTCTCCCTGTAAAAGGGCAGGAATGGACACCATGACCCCAAGCCTCTCCATCCCTGAAGCACCGAATGTGGCTAGCATCCTAGGGCCAAGTTCTGGGTCACAGGCACCCCGGTGACCTTTGACGGGGCCACTCAGGCCACATCCTGGGGAGGGGGTGCAGCGGGGCCTCCCTAAAGCCCCACTGCCTCCCAGTAAAAAACAGTGAATTTCATTCCAAATAAGGGAACTGAGAGCACAGTTCCCAGCCACGGCCCAGTTCCGGCTGGTTTATGTTAGCTGGACAAGACTAAACAGACCTTCACAGTCTCAGTATTCAGCACTAAAAATGAAAAAAATGACTGTTTGTCTCTGGATTGTGGGGTGAGGGAGAGGTCGGTGCTCCCCTAAGACCCCCTGACAGGCTTGGCAGACTTGGGGGTGCAGGCCTTCTGGAGGTGAGGGTGTCTGAGGAGGGGCCCTAGGGAGGAGAAGGGTTTCCACAGGCAGCGAAGCGGGGCAGGCATGGGGGAACAGCACGAGGGGCTGGGGTGGAGGGGGAAAGAGGCCCTTTGTGTCTGCAGTGGTGGGATCATGGAGAGGGGGGCCAGATGATCAAACATAGAGAGGGGGAGAGAAAAAAGGAAATGTAGAGGAAGACGGGTGCAGCCAGCCACCAGAAGACCCTGGGAGGCTCCTCTTACCCACACCCACCTGCCAGGGGTGGGTGACCAGGAGGCTAGAGGGAGGAGAGGGGCTCCACTTCCTGGATAATTCGGCCACCTGCTCCCAGCGGCCCCACCTGCCTCCCACAGTGTGGACACCACAAACCTGAGATAAGAATTTAATTATTTACAAAACAGAGAAGCCTGAAGCTGGGCTGCCTTCCCGTTTTCCCACTGGCTCCCTCCAGATCCACAGGTCTTTTACCTAAGTGAGCAGGGCCTGCCCCTGGACCCCTCCATTCCTGGGCCAGCTCCTTTTACAAAGTGCTTTGCCATTGCAATCTGACGACCCCAGGGGGCTGGCAGGCATCACAGTTTCCATCTTAGAACCAGCACACAGGGAGTGACAAGTACTGCTCAAGGTCTTTGGTCTATGGACGGCAGAGCCGGTGGTACCCAGAGCTTCTGAATCCTCCTTCAACCTGATAGTCAAGGACATGGAACACGCCGTCATCGGCCAGCTTGGCTTTACTGCACAAACACAGGTGGCTCCGGCCGCTCCATCTGCTACCTGCCCACCCCCCGAGAGCTAGCCATCTTTATCCATACTTCCCACCATTCCTCAAAGCAAGTTGCTCCTCCTGGAAATTTTCCCAGACCACACTCAGCCTAACTAACTACCCTCCTCTCCTGTGATCTGCCTCAGCCGCAGTGATCAGCACCATAAGCGCTATGAGGGCAAGACCACGTCTGTTCTGAGGCTAACACAAGGCCTTGCACCCAGGAGGCACTCAGAGAACACCTGTGTCATCAGGGAATGAACACACAAACCATCACTTCCATATTGCTCTCCCCTTCTCTTGCCCCAGGGCCTGGTGTGCAGAAATGTCATTTCAACAAAGAAAAGAAAGTGAGGCTGTAGCAGCCCTAAAGAGCCCATAGAAGAAAAGTTTGAATTCCCGAGAATCAGTCCATCCTTGCATTCATTTCAAAGTATCTTTCAGGGCTTCCCTGGTGGCCCAGTGGCTAAATCTCCACGCTCCCAACGCAGGGGATCCAGGGTTCAAACCCTGGTCAGGGAACTAGATCCCACATGCTGCAACTAGAAGAACTCGCCTGCCGCAATGAAGATTGAAGACCCCATGCGCCACAACTAAGACGCAGTACAGCCAAATAAATACATGTGCTGTGCTTAGTCGCAGCCGACTCTTTGTGACCCCATGGTCTGTATGTGACCCCATGGACTGTAGCCCGCCAGGCTCCTCTGTGTGTGGGAATTATTCAGGCAAGAATACTGGAGTGGGTTGCCATGCCCTCCTCCAGGGGATCTTCCCAACCCAGGGTCGAACCCAGGTCTCCCACATTGTAGGTGGATTCCTTACTGTCTGAGCCACCAGGGAAGCAAAAGAATACTGGAGTGGATAGCCTATCCCTTCTCCAGGGGATCTTCCCACCCCAGGAATCTAACTGAGGTCTCCTGCATTGCAGGCAGACTCTTTACCAGCTGAGTTACCAGGGAAGCCCAAATAAACACATAAACATTTTTTAAAATACATATCCATCAAGTGCCCACTGTGTGAGCCAGGTGCTGGTGGCAGCGATACAGCGGTGAGCAAGCTGGGCAGTAAGAGAAACTAACAAGTAAACAGGCCCTGATGGCCAGTGTGATCAGTCTCATGAGGGAAACACAGGGCAGCAGGGAGAGAGGACACCGGGGCCATCTGACTAGCCAGGGTGGTCCAAGAAGGCTTCCTGGTGGAAGTGATGTCTAAGCCAAGACCCAACAGTTGAGCCCAATGATGGCAACGAGAGCCAGTATTTATTGTGCATTTATTACTAGTCTAGCTTTACCTCCAATAAAGAGCTGGGGTGTAGAGAAAAAGCGTGTGGCCTCAGGTGGCTCAGGCAGCAAAGACAAAGTCCAATTCCAGAGCATGGGCTTCAACCACCCTGTCTCCCTCTCCTCCCTCCTCACATCTGAGGTGTGACCACTGGCCTGCTGCTGTTGCTGCTAAGTCGCTTCAGTCGTGTCCAGCTCTGTGCGACCCCATAGACGTCAGCCCATCAGGCTCCATCGTCCCTGGGATTCTCCAGGCAAGAACACTGGAGCAGGTTGCCATTTCCTTCTCCAATGCATGAAAGTGAAAAGTGTAAGTAAAGTTGCTCAGTTGTGTCCGACTCTTAGCAACCCCATGGACTGCAGCCTACCAGGCTCCTCCGTCTATGGGATTTTCCAGGCAAGAGTACTGGAGTGGGGTGCCATCGTCTTCTCCGGACCACTGGCCTAGGTGCCCCCAGATGCCCCAGGGGAACTTCAGAGAGTTTTTTGTGCATCTCGCAGGGTGGGCCTTGGATGAACAGAGGTCGGGGGGTGTTCCTTGCCTGTGTTGGACTGTGGAGCCAGCTCATTAGGCGGGTTACTAACCCTCCCTGTGTTCAATGTCTAGGTTGCGATTCCACAGCCCAGAAGGACCCCAGGCCTCTCGGCCTTCCAGGCCCAGAGAGTGGGGCTGGAGGGTCCCTGCAGACCCAGACAGAGCCAGCCCTACATCCCCAAGACAGGCTTGGTGGCGGAGAAAATTCCCCCACCTTCTCAGGTTTCCTTAGTTTCCTGGGCCACCAGAAAGGGCTCCTTCCCAAAGGAGAAGTTTTTCTGGAACATTAGAGAAACTGCCCCAAGCTGGAAGCTCGCTGCTGACCCCACCCTGACCGCTCTGCACCATTCAGGGCTGGCCCCACTTTGGACGAAAAAGGAGAGGACCTATAAGACCAGACGGTCCACCTGCAGTGGGTGGACGGGGGCGCTAGGATGACTCTCTGCCTCCCAGCCGCCCTGCAAAGCACGCGAGAGAAAGGCCCCTGATCACAGCGACATCCCGTCTCCCCCGCCAGTCGGTCTGGGTGGGAGCTGGCCCGCAGGGAGAGAAGCCGTGGGCCCAGCCCAGCCCTGCCCCCGTCTGCCAGAGCCACACTCCAAGCCCCGGGACCCAGATTTAACATATCTCACTCCATGTGCGCTCCCTGTCCCCGGGGGCCCCTCAGCACAAGTTAAGATCTGATTGGCACTAATTGGACCAAGCTGACAGTGCCCAGAGCGGCTTGAGTACTGTCATCATGGATTTGACTCACCAAGCAATGGCTGTCGGTGCCTATGGAGCCCACCATTAGTGTCATTTTGGGAGGATCAAGCAAGCTTGGATGGTGCTTTGTGAGTCAACACCACCGCCTGGCCAAGCTTTCAGCCAGAGACCTCGAGCTTTTAAGTGATTTATTCTTGGTCTCATATCCAGGCAAGGGCTGGAATCCAGCTTCCTGATCATCAGTGTATTGGTCCATTCCTCTGCTTATAGTCCCAGAAAGTCTTCCCAAAAGAAAAAGTGGGTTCTAGTTCTTCCTTTCCTCCCAGAGCACAAGACTTCCCGTCTGATAATCAACCCCCAAGCCTAAGACTGGAACCTCAACCCAATCCTAGAATATGGAGCTCCCAAATGAACTTTTGGTCCCAAGACTCGATGCTCAATTGCAATCGTGAATTCTGGACCCTGAAGTGAAAACTCCTCCCTAGGGATAAAATCCTCACCCCAGCATGGAACTCAGACCCCCCAAACCAATACCTACCCCAAATCCTGCCTTCAGATATTGCAGCCTCACCCCCCAGATAGAACCTTGTACCCTGGGAATCAACCCTTGGCACCAGAGAGCAAAGCCCCACCACCTTCAGAACAAGCCCTGAATTTGGGGAAATTTGGGAAAATTCTGTTCTCAAAACCAGTCCAGGCTCTTCTTATATTTTGTTACCTTAACACAACCTCAACTTGGGGACCATATGAGGGGAACCCAAGCTCCCTAAAATACTTTCCTTCACATTTTGTAGTAGGAGAACCAGAGGACTCTCATGCAACGGAAAGCCCCATTTCCAGGAAGGCTGCACTCTGATGCAGAAAGCTCCATGTAAGTGGCATCCCGGTTACTCACAGCCTCATCCCACCACTTCCTCCATCCTCTTGGCTCCACACCAGGGTCTGGATGTCTGGCTTGTCTCCTCAGCCCCAGAGGATCTGCCAAGCCTGGCTCAGGAGAGCAGAAAGCCCCTGTGCATCTCTCAGGCACTGGCTAGGTTCTTTGCACCCCCAAAAGAGGGGTTTTCCTTATTCATTCTTGGTCTGTTCAGATTTTCTTTCATTGTGATTCAGTCTTGGTAAGTTGCATGTTTCTAGGAATTAATCCATTTCTTCTAGGTTATAACTTGTTGGCATATAATTGTTCACAGTAGATGAAAATATAAGAGGAAACCGCCCTACAATTCTTCGGGTTTATGTGGTATCCGTTACAATGTCTCCTCTTTCATTAATGATTTTATTTATTTGAGTCTTCTCTCTTTTTTCTTAGTCTAGTTAAAGACTTGTCCATTTTGCTTATCTGTTTAAAAAACAAAACAGTTTTGTTGATCTTTTCTACTGTCATTCTAGTCTTTATTTCATTTAATTCCTTCCTTCTACTAACTTTGGGCTTAATTTGTTTTACTTTTTCTAATTCCCTGAGGTATAAAATTAGGTTATTTATTTGAAATCACTCTTTTTTTCCCTTAATGTGAGTATCTATCACTATAAACTTCCCTGTTAGAACTGTTTGTGCTGCATCTCATAACATTCCATTGGTTTGCTGTGTTTCCATTTTCACTTGTCTTGAGATTTTTTAAATTTCCCTTTTGACTGTTCAGGAGCATGTTGTTTAATCATATTAGTGAATTTTCTCATTTTCCTCCTATAAGTGATTTCTAGTTTCATATCATTGTGGTCAGAAAAGACACCCAATAACATTCCAACCTTCTTCAATACGGTAAGACTTTTTTTGTGGCTAACCTGGAGAACTGCTAAAGAAATCTTGAGCAAGAAGAACAGAGGCATCACACTTCCTTTCTTTTTAAGACAATTTCTTCTAAGACAAATTGCAAATTAAACTAAAAAGCTATAAGTATCAAAACAATATGCTGTTAACATAAAAAACAGACATATAGATCAATGGAACAGGATAGACAGCATAGAAATAAACCCACACATACACTGTCCACTAATTTTCAACCAAGATGCCAAGCATATACAATGGGGAAAGGATAGTTTCTTCAATAAAAGGTGCTAGGAAAACTGGGTTGAAGAAGGCAATGGCACCCCACTCCAGTACTCTTGCCTGGAAAATCCCATGGATGGACAAGCCTGGTGGGCTGCAGTCCATGGGGTCGCTAAGAGTCAGACACAACTGAGAGACTTCACTTTCACTTTTCACTTTCATGCATTGGAGAA
>NW_024070198.1:23043025-23185372 GCF_014754425.2 Oryx dammah | reverse complement strand
GGGGGAGCCTGGTGGGCTGCCATCTATGGGGTTGCATAGAGTCAGACACGACTCTAGCGACTTAGCAGCAGCAGCAGGAAAACTGGATATTCACATGCAAAAAAATTAAGTGGACCCCCATCTCATAGTAGGTACAAAAATCAACTCAAAATGAATTAAAGATCTAATGTAAGACCTAAAATCATGAAAATCCTGGAAGAAAACATAAGAGTTAAGCTCCTTGACACTGATCTTGGCAGTGATTTTGGGGGGTTGACACTCAAAGCAGAGGCAACAAAAGAAAAAATAAACAAGTGAGACTACCTCAAATTAAAAAGGTTTTTCATGCAAGGTAAAAAAATAAACAAAATGAAAAAGCACTCTATGGAATGGGAGAAAATATTTGCAAGCCATTTATCTGATAAGGGGCTAATTTCCAAAAATACATAAGAAACTCTTACAACTCAATAGCAAAAATAATAATGATACCAACTCGATTGAAAAATAGGCAAGGGACTCGAATAGTCACTTTTCCAAAGAAAACATACAAATGGCCATCAGGTATACGATAATGTGCTCAACATCACTAATCATGAGGAAAATGCAAATCAGAACCACAGTGAGGATCAGAACGTGGCAAAGAATCTCCTGCCAACGCAGCAGACACGGGTTCGATCCCTGATCCAGGAAGATCCACTCTGCCATGCAGCAACTAAGCCTGTGGGCCACAACTATTGAGCCTGTGCTCTAGAAGCCTGGGAGCCACCGCCACTGACACCCATGTGCCCTGGAGCCCACGCTCTGCAACAGGAGAAGCCGCCACAATGAGAAGTCCGCACACCGCACCCAGAGCGCAGCCCCCACTCGCCACAAGTAGACCAGACGTCAACAGAGACCCAGCAGAGCCAAAAACAAACAAAGTGACTTTAAAACACACGGTGAGGGGACACCTCACACCTGTTAGGATGTCTATTATCAAAAAGACAAGAGAAAACAAACTCTGATGAGGATGCGCAGCAAAGGAAACCCTTGTGTGCTGCTGGTGCTGTGAACTGGGTAGAGCCATTCTGGAAAACAGTGTAGAGGCTTCTCAAAAAATCAAAAGTAGACCACCATGTGAGCCAGCAGTCCCACTGCTGAGCACACATCCAAAGGAAATGAAACCACTTTCTTGAGGAGGTAATTTATACACCCAAGGTCATTGCCACATTATCCACGCTAGCCAAGATGTGGTAACAACCAAAGTATCTATTGATGGATGAATGGATAAAGAAAATATAGTGCATATATATATATATGTATACACAGATATGTCTGTTTGCATGTGTATAAATGGAATATTATTCAGCCATAAAAAGAAGGAAATCTTGCCATTTAGGGCAACAAGGATGAACATGGAGAGCCTAATACTAAGTGAAGTAAGCCACAGAAAACATAAAGAGAAATAAGTACCATATAATATACTCATCGGAAAAGGCCCTGATGCTGGGAGAGATTGAGGGCAGGAGGAGAAGGGGATGACAGAGGATGAGATGGCTGGATGGCATCACCGACTCGATGGACTTGAGTTTGAGCAAGCTCCGGGAGTTAGTGATGGACAGGGAAGCCTGGCCTGCTGCAGTCCATGGGGTCACAAAGAGTCGGATATGACTGAGCAACTGAACTGAACTGAATATCACTTATATGTGGATCTAAAAAAGGAGGGGTTGAATTAAAAGAAACAGAGAGTATAATAGTGGTTGCCAAGGGCTGGGAGGTGGAGTAAATGGAAATGTTGGTTAAAAATACAAACTTCAGTTACAAGGTAAGTTCTGAGTACCTAAGGTACAGCATGGTGACTACAGTTCCTAATACTTGTATACTTGAAATCTGCTAAGAGTAGATCTTAACAGTCTTACCAAACAAACAAAAGTAACTATGTGAGAAGATGGATGTGTTAATTAACTTGATTGCAGGAATGATTTCATAATATATACATATACCTAATCACCACATAGTACATTCTAAGTGTATTACAATTTTATTTACCAATTATACTACAAGAAGCAGGGTTTGGGGGTGGGGAGGCTGTTTCCTGCAATGAAGAGGAGTCAAGGGTCAAGGATAGAATCTGTTGCCTCCATCAGGGACAGGCACTCTCTTGGGTCCAAGCTCTGTCTTTGTGCCTAGAAGCTAAAGGAAAGTCCAGGGTCTCCAGGCAGGAAGAGGTTCTTGCTGGTCCTGCTGGGGTCAGGACGAGGTTCTTCACAAACTCCAATCTAGCCTGAGAGCCAGGGTCAGGAATGGATATTAACCTAATGTTGATTCTGGACCTATGAAGAGGCCTAGAAAGAGGCTGGAACAGGACTTAGAAGTACAGATTTGGGGGACCTCTCTGGTGGTCCAATGGTTAGGAATCCGCCTTCTAATAGTAGAGGATGCAGGTTCGAACCCTAGGCAAGGAACTAAGACCCCACATGCTTCGGGGCATCTAAGCCCATATGCCGCAAACACTAAGCCTCTGCACTCTGAAGCCTGCGTGCCACAATGAAAGATTCCGCATGCCAAAGACATACCCAAGTAAATAAATATTTTTTTAAAACAGTACAGACTTTGATAATCCTGTGACAATCTGCACCTCGGCTTCTCCCATGTGAAGTGGGGCTATGGATTCTGGTCGTGGGACCCCGGTGAGAAATCAGAGGAAGAAGTAGGAAGGCATGGTTCAAGGCTGCTCAAATGCAGGTTCACGCCCCTGTGAAGTCTCCAAGCTCGGGGCAGAGACAGAGAGCTTTTCTTCTCTCCTCTCTTCCCCTTTCCCACCTGCGGCCTCATTTCTCAGCCATTTTTCCGCATTCTCTTTTACTCTCTGGCGATCCACGCAGACCTTTGTGCTTTCCCTTCCCTTCACAGTTTAATAATTTAATAAGTACTGAGCCCCAAGGTGAGGGTCTGGGGCTTTGATCTCAATCCTGGGAAAACAAGAGCAGCCTTGGCCTGTCTGGGCTGATTTATGGCCCCCGTTTATGGTTTGTGTGTGTGCTGGGGGAACTGGCCCCCACGGAGAGCGAGGAGCCACCTGAGAAAGCCTGGCCAGGTTGGGACTGGAAGCCACGGCAGAAGCCAGAGGCACAGCACAGCACAGGTGCCAGGGCCCCGCCTCCACCCACCTGGGAGCCACCTGGGACAGACAGAGGAGGCATTAACTATTGATGGTGTCCCAGCGGGCAGGGATGGAGCCAAGAGCTCAGAGCCAGCTCTGCCCCACTCTCTCCTCTTGGCTCTAAGGTCTCAAGGCCTTGGATGGGACACAGCTTGCAAGGGAAAACTCAAACATCAGCATGCTCACCCCTGACTTCCCAAGATGCCCCCTTGCCATGTGCAGCCAAGCTCTTCCAAGCTGAGCCACCTGTATGCCTCACTGACCGCTGCCCCAGAGGTCAGAATCCTCCAACACATATCCATACAGGTGGCACCTCTCCAAATCTTCAAGTCGACCTTCTAAAGTGTCTCCCAAATCAATCTGCTTGCCTGGCTGCTCACAGCCCTGCCCTGGGAGAAGCCACACTGCTCCTCCCCCGGAGGAGCAGGAGCCGCCAGCCTCGTCCTCCCCGGCCCCTCTCTGGCCCCAGAGCCTTCCAAGGCATCTACAAGATCTTGTCACTCTTCTGTTTATTGTGTGCTCAGCCGCTCAGGCGTGTCCGACTCTTTGTGACCCCACGGACTGTAGCTCCTCTGTCCATGAAATTTTCGAGGCAAGAATACTGGAGCAGGTTGCCATTTCCTACTCCAGGGGATCTTCCTCACCCAGAGATCGAACCCGAGTCTCTTGCGTCTCCTGCATTGGCAGGGGGATTCTTTACCGCTAATGCCACCTGGGAATCCCCTCTTCTGTTTAAAGCCCTTTCAATAGCTGCCCTCAGGATGGTACACATCACAGTTGCCCCAAGCATTCGTCCCCCTCAGGTGTCCCTCTGGAATTAACTTCTGCCATCCAGAAGAGGTCATCCAGCAAGGTCAGAGCCTTAAGACCTCATTAGCACCTGGCCCATCCAGGTGTCTGACCTTGGACAAGTCACTTCCTCTCTCCAGGGCTGAGAACTCTAGACCTGGGCTGAGAAAGAAGCTAAAACATAATGACCTCTCGGGTCTACTTGGGTTCTGATGTTAGAAGTCAGTGGCCATGCCTCTTCCACCAGCCCCACGCACATACCTGACCAGCTTCAGGGAGAATGTATTCGAAGGACATTTGCTGGTAAGATCAGGGTTTTAAAAGGAAAGCAAAGCAAAGCAAAGCAACCACAGAGAAGAAGGGCTACAGGCCCCTTCTGCCACTGCTGTCTGAACTGGATGAGCAATTCATAGGCCACGGGCATCCCAAGGGCAGAGACAACATCCAGTGCCCCGCTCCCTATTCTCCACGCCCAACACCAGGCCCAGCACAGAGGGCACCAACACACGAAATGAATCAGCGGGAGCATCCTCACAGTTGCATTCAACTCTGATAAGGGCAAAGTGTCTCCTCTCCTCACTCCCAAGGGTACCCGGACACCCCCACCTAGACACACACACAGCCCCATTCCCTGGAGAAGGCTGGCCTTTCAGTAGATGCCAGGCAGAGGCTGGGGGTCAGCCAAGGGGAAAGACGAAGATGAAAGCCAGGAGCATGTGGAAGTGCCACCACCCTCATCGAAGGACAGCACCCTCCCTGGCAATGTTCTCCCTCTCTTGCCCCCACCTAACCTCTGGAGCGGCCAGCATGGCGTGATGGGGCAACAGAGGCAAAGAAGGCCATCTAGAGAAGCCAGTAGACGTACTTCCCTCCCGTCTCCATCATCTCAAGAGGGTTCTCTCTCCTCCTCCTGCACTGACCCCACACAGACAGCCTGTGGGACCAGCAACCTGCTTCCACAGGTAGAGAAGCAAGGGAGCAGCCGTTCAGTGATTTTCTGCACAAAGTTCCATGGCCTGGAGGGCTGGGATGACACCAGCCAGGACTCAGCCCTCCCCAGTGGCTCAGCCGTAAAGAATCCACCTGCAGTGCAGGAGACCCAGGTTCGATCCCTGGGTCGGGAAGATTCTCTGGAGCGGGGCATGGCAACCCACTCCAGTGTTTTTGCCTGGAGAATCCCATGGACAGAGGCTATAACCCCTACGGTAGCAAAGAGTGGGACACAACTGAAGTGACTTAGCACACACATACTCAGAGCCAGCTCTGTCCTCAACACGGCTTGTGTCAGACCACTTCCAGGAGCAGCCTCCTCTGCGCCCCCCATACCCAGCTCAGTATTCTCAACTGGAGTGGTACCGTCTCCTCTGGATGGCTTTTTTATGTTTTGCCACCCCTTGCAGCTTGCAGGATTTCAGTTCCCTGACCGGGATTGAACTCGGGCTCTCGGCAGTGAGAGCACAGGGTCCTAACCACCGAACCACCAGGGAGCTCCCCTACTGGGGTGCTTTTTAAAATATTGGAGAGTTGTTTTTTTTAATGACACAGGTGACCAGCGACATTTACTGGGCGGGGGTCACGGATGCTAAATGAATAGTTCCACACCCAACATGACAGGAGCAGCCCTGCCTCCAGGAACACAAAGCCAACTCCTACTCATTTTCAGATCTCTTCCCTGGTCATTTCACAACCCAGACCCCCAAGACCAGGTCATGTTCCCCCACGTTCCCAGTCTTCTCTTTCACAGTCCTCATCTAAACATTAGTGCTTGTGTAAGAAACTGAGAGTTGGTGATGGACAGGGAAGCCTGGCATGCTGCAGTCCGTGGCGTCGCAAAGAGTCGGACACGACTGAGCCACTGAACGACAAAGATGAGAAACTAAAGAAAGATTTGACGGCACTGTTAAAGTAGTGCCCCAGCCTCCAGGGGTAGAGCACAACTCTCCGCCTCTAGTGCGGGCTGCACACACGACTTCCCTTCAAAGAGTGCAAGCTGGAGGAGAGGAAAATGCACCTTCAGCTTCACAGTGGAGAGGACTGATGAGCTCTACCTCAGCCTGTGATCAAGGTCCTCAGCCACAGTGATGAGTCACGTTGATGATACGTACTGTTCATATGCTGCAACTAAAATGGGACTTCACCGCTATGGTCTCTCCAAAACCTATAACCATAGTCTAATCGCGAGAATACCAGACAAATCCCAGTGAAAGGGCAGTCTACAAAACACCTAACCAACACTCCTCAAAATCGGCAAGGTCATCCAAAACAAGAAACGTAGGAGAAACTGTCACAACCAAGGGGAGCCTAAGAAAACACAACTGTATATATAAAATGTAGTAGCTATAAATATAATGTGGCATCTTGGATGGGAGCCTGATACAGAAAAAGAACATGGGGGAAAACTGAAGAAATCAGAGTAAAGTGTCGACATCAGGTAAGAACCATTTTCAATACTGGTTCACTAATATCACAAATGTTCCATACTAACGTGAGATGCTAATAATGAAGGCAACTGGACATGGACGACATGGAAACTCTACTGTTTTGCAATAATTCTGTAAATCTAAAACTGTTCTAAATGAAAAGCTGTGGGGTTTTTTTGTTTGTTTTTTTGTTTTTGTTTTTTTTTCTTTTGAGTTGTAGGGCCAAAGTCAGAGAGATCTTGGCTAGAATCCCAGCTCCACCTCATACCAGCCATGTGAGCTTGGGCAAGTTACTTACCCTTTCTGAGCCTCAGTTTATGCATCTTTGTGCTGTGCTTAGTCGCTCAGTTGTGTTCGACTCTGCGAGTCCGCGAGTCCATGGACTGTAGCCTGCCAGGCTCCTCTGTCCTTGAGGGTTCTCCAGGCAAAATACTACAGTGGGTTGCCATGACCTCCTCCAGGGGATCTTCCCAACCCAGAGATCGAACCCAGGTCTTCCACATTGCAAGGGGATTCTTTACTGTCTGAGCCACCAGGAAAGCCCATCTATGCATCTATAAATGGGGATAATAATCATACTTACTTCACATGACAGTTTTAAAGGTTAAAGGGGATAATAGGTGTAAACAGCTTAGCATAGTCTCTGGCACATTAGTGTGAGTAATTGCTCTCATATTCTGATTCATTTGTTCATTTGCCGTTCTTGTTCTGAGCTAACTCCCAGACTGGAAGGGGAGCTCCATGGCAGCGAGCCCTCATCTTCTTGTGTACTACCATATCCTCAAGCCTAGGAGAACAGCTGCCTCATCACTGATGCTTAGTCTGTGTTTGTTAAACAACAGAATGAGCCCTTTTCATCAGAGTATCCTTGGAACCCCAACTCTCACCCTGGGAGAACTTCAGTTCCAGAGCCCAGCGCAGAGCCCTGCCTACCTCCAGACCTGCAGCTAGAGCGAAGAGAAAGCCAAAGCCTCCCACCTGCCTTCCGGTGACTCTTCCTCCTCTTGGAGCCCTGCTTCTCTCTCCACCCTGCCCCAAAGACATCAGCACCTGCTCATTTCCTAAAGCAGCAAGATCTGCATAATGACCTCTGATAAACATCTTTTAATAAACCCTGTGGCTGGATTTGTCATCCAGAAGCTATATTCTCCTCACTTCTTGCCGTCACCGCCATCTCCTCCCACTTCCTGGGCTGGCCCTTTAGTGCCTCTGGTCTCACCAGGTAGACCTCCAGGCCCCCAAGGCCCCTGGACTCCAGCTTGCTGAGGAATGGCCAACAGGCTGCCCCAGCTATTCCATAAGCTGGACCCTCCCCACCAGCCTGGAGTCTCAGCGGCCTGGCCCAGCTCTGCCTGTGCCACCCAGCCTGACCACTGGCCAGTCCACTTCCCTCCAGCCCTGCAGGCAGTTTTCCCAGGCGTTACCAAGGAGACCACTCACATCCTACCCAGGGTTGCCAAAGCAACCAGCTCAGTGAGGAGCAGCCCCTCGGCTTTCAGCCCCTGGGTGTGCAGGACCAGGAGTGAGAGAGTCACAGGCCAACAGGAAATGGGCCCAGGCAGCTGGCGCACCCAGGTGGAGGCAGCCCTAGCATCCCCTGGGCAGTGCCCTGCTCCTGTTCTCCTTCCTGCCACCTCTTCCTCCTCTGTTACTGCCCTGGTGATGCCCACACCACCACCATCTTTGGCTTTGATTTAGAGCCAATGCCTGGACCTCAATGTACACATCTTAGAACTAGGCGCTTGTCATCCCAGATGCTCAGGGAGAAGAAAGTCCCAATATGCAGAAATTCCTCCAAGGCTAATTTTCTCCCTCATGGACTTTGGTGTCCTAGATAAAAATCCCAGTTCTGCCATTTCTTATTCTGGACAGCACTCTTAGAATACATGAGTCTCAGTTTTCTTGCCTATAAAATGGGAATAATAATAACTTCTTTCCACTTACTGAATGATTAAATGAATTAACCTACAAGAATGCACCCAGCATAGTGCCAAGCACCAGGTCTCACACTTCTTAAAAATCCTTTTATTCTTCTGAGGAATAAGAGCCCTCCTGGCCATAGCCATTGGTCAGAAATGCTTCCAGATTCACCCATGGGAAGCCTAGATGAGGCCGTCAGCTTGGCTGTCCCACCCAGCCCTTTCAGCTTGGCCTAGGACAGAAGCCCTTTAGCTTATTAACCTCCCAGCAGCTCAAGATGCTTCATCTGCTCCTCCTCTCTTCTCTGCTGATGCTGTAGTTTAAAGGAAATCACTACATTCATCTGCTCAAAAGCCACCCATAGCTCCTACTGCCGACAGGATCGACCCAAACTCATTCTGGCATCTGAGGCCCTGTGAGATCTGGCCTCAGCCTATCTTCAGAGATCAACCCGTTCATCTCCCTACTGTGGGTCTCGCATCCCAGATGGGAAGGGCTGCTCACTGTCTCTGCCAGCACCTTGCATTTTCCTACTTCTGTGCCTTTGCCTCCAAGCCCTCACCAAGATGCCCTTGAATGCCCATTCCAAATCTCCATCCAACTTCAGGCCCCTCTCCTCTGGGAAGCCTGATTTCACCAACTCCAAGAATACCAGAGTGGGTGTGTTCCGAGGCCACACAGCCTTGACAGTTCTCAGACTCTGAGGCATAGCAGAATGACCTGGGGCTCCTGTTAAATATGCAGGTTTGGGGGCTCCATCACCAAGGTATTCTGAGACAGTTGGTCTGGCCTGGGGGCTGGGAACCTGCATTTTAGATGTGTTTTCAGTTGATGCTGAAGCAGGTGGGAGAAAAACCTCACTTTGAGAAACACTGGCCCAAAGGAACAGAAAGTTCCCTTGAAAGTGTCCGATGACTGGCTGATGGGTCTACTAGGCATTTTCTCTGCAGAGGAGGTGGAAGGGGTGGGGTCAGGGGCTGGAAAGGAGCACACAAGAACCCTATGGTACTCTCCCTCTTCTGGGGCCCTGTCCAGAGGCCAGGAGACTGCTCCCCAGTTTCTCTGACACAATGGAAGACAGGGCCCACCAAGAGTGAATTCTATGGTGGCAAAATGTATAGTGGTTGCAAGAGTGAACTCTAAAGTCAGAGAGACGTGGGTTTGAATTCGAGCTCCATCAGTTTCAAACTGTGCGGTCTGGGATTAGCTATTTAACTTCTCTGAGCCTCTCCTTCTCCATCTATAAAATGGTGACAATGATAGCTTCCCCCTCAGAAATAATCTACATGGAAGCACTAGGCACGCAATAACCACCCAACACATGTGGCTCTTATAAATGTTACTGTGATGGTCAACAATACAGAGTTCCAAGGTCAAACTAAACAAAAACCCAACAGGGTGTGCAGGACAGATGCTCCAGGTTCAGAATGGGGGCTGTCTCAGCTCAGCTCTCTGAAGTCTTGGCGTGGCAGAGGAGGCCGCCAGCCCCCACCCCTTCACCATGCCAACTCTGTCTGCGGCAAGGCTGGGGGGTGGACAGATGAACTAACCTAACCCGCAAGTGTCATGAAAGCCAAGTGAGGAGCCCAGACAAGGGCTGTGGGAATATCTGTGGGCTGAGCAAAGAATGGAGGCCTTGAATTTCCAATTACGGCAGTCTGGGTCATGGCACTGAAGACTATTGATAGGAGAGGGGCAAGATGAAAGGAATACTTTAGGAGGATCCCTTTGGCAGCATCAAAGGAGAAATGAGAGGCAGAGGGGTCAGCTACGGCAATACCTGGGCTGGGGACCCAGATGGGGGGAGTACCAGCAAGGCTGTGAAGGCTGAAAAATGGCTAGGACCTTGTCCTAGGCAAATGCACCCCTCAACCCCACCCCAGAGCAGTGAGGAGGTTAAGAGTCTGACAGACAAGTTCCTGTAGCTCACTCTGGTCCACCTCAGAGTCAAAGCTCCTTGGTCAACCTTAGACACTCCCCCCTCTGCCTGCCAGGAGCCTCGGCCACCAGAGAAAAGAGACTTTGAAGACAACAGGGGTCTGGCGGGTGCAACCCCCAGCCAAAGCCAGAGGGGGATGATCCCCTGCATCCGTCACAACCAGTGGCTTTGTCAAATGTCCAATTCGAAAGCACCAGCTTTAAAAAGATGGAAGGCTCACTCCGTGGTATAGACCCAAAAGAACCGAAAACAGGTGTTCAAACAAAAACTTGAACACAAATCTTCACAGCACAAAATTCACAATAACCAAAAAGTGGAACAATCTAAATAGCCATCAGCTGGGAAGTGCGTAAGCAAAATGTGGCAAATCTACACAACGGAATGTTATTCAGCCACCAAAAGGAAAGAAGGTACACGCTAGGACACGGATGAACCTTGGAAACACTAGGCTAAGTGAAAGGAGCCAGACACAAAAGGACAAACGTACTGTGAGTCCATCTAAGGGAAATGTCCAGTGTGGGCAAATGCATAAAGACAGAAAGGAGACGAGTGGTTGCCGGGGGTTCAGGAGAGGGAGTAATGAGGAGTGACTGCTTCACGGGCACAGGCTTCCCTTCTGGGGTGATGAAAACGCTCTGGAACTACATAGAGAGGTGGCTGTACAATATTGTGAATGTACTAAATGCCACCTAAAAAATGTTAAAATGGTGAATTTTATGTTATGCGAATTTTACCACAATAAAAAAAATGACAAGAGGTGGTCTTTCCCATCCCCATCCCATCTATGAGTGACCACGGCAGACTGGGCCTCCCCGAAGGCTTTCCCAGTTACCTTCCCCCCAGTACCAAGCACCAAGTAGGCAGGCACTCAGAAAGAGAGAGGGAAGAATGAAGATCTCTGTTCTCTGCATCTGTCTCCACGAAGCATGAACCCCCTACTCCAGTCACCCGGGACCCATCACTGAGAATATCCACACACATTTACTCATCCTGCCCCAAGCCTTTGCTGCACGTCCCTTGCCCTACCCTCCTGTCCATATCTAAGACTCCCCCTGCACCCCTCGCCATCTACCCAATTTCTACAGTTCTTTCCGTGTCCAACTCAAACTCTTCCCTGATTCCCCATTTCTGACCTCTGCTCACACATATCTGGGATTTTAACAATCCAAACAAGTATTTGATGCCATCCCTTCCCTCAGCCCCACCTTATCAAGTAGATCTTCATTCTGTGAATGTCCAGGGATGTCACGAGCCCTCACCCCTGACCCAGGCACATAACCAGCTCTTCATAACTGTCTGTTGGTCCTTATCCCAGATCTATACCTTGGACCTCTCCCCTGGACACTCCTAGACCAACACTGTTCAGACCCCAGTGTGAATCACCAGCAGTGGAGTGAGGTCAGGGTGCCTTCAGGAAGAAGACCAAAGTCTACCACCTGACAGGTGATGGAAGAGCTTCATTTCATGTCAGTCTGACAGCTAGACCAATCTTAGATCTCTAATGAGTCCCAGGGTCCCCATTATGCCAGGTCCTTTCCAGTTGTTTTAATTAAAATGGTGAGAAATCAATAGATGGCAATTATGGAAAGAGAGAAAACAATCGAGAGTTCCCTGCCCCAGTAAATTTCTGGATGGACAGTGATAAGAAGCAGAGTTGAAATTCTGGGTGAGTACAAAGCAGAATCTGGGGTGGACAGTCTTAGAATCACAGCCAGTATCAAGGTCATACCAATAAAATGGGGGTAGAATTCTGGATGACCGTTGATGTGTCAGAGAAGACCCCTAGCTCAATGCTGATATAGTTAAAAAGGAACTTGGAGTGAACATTAAAACAATCACAGAATAAAAGTGATGGTTCTCTTCGGATGGGGAAAAGTCAGGCTGAGAAGCCGAATCAGGAGGCCCTAGACCTTCGAAGGATGGAAGTCAGCCTTTATGGCATGTTCTAATCCTTCATCTCAGGCTCGGTAGGAGCAGAACCAAAATTCTCAAGGCCCCTCCTGTAGGTGTGTGGTTAGGGACAGGGGAGAATGAATCCTGGAGAACCAAGCCAGAAGGGAGATGGACGGGAAGGGAGACTGCTGGAGTGAGGAAAATTTCTCCCCCGTTTACTCCCACTGAATAAGAACTGATCCCTATAAATCAGGGAGGCAGCACAAGGCGACTTTCTCAGGCCAGACAGGTGGGGAGTCAGGTAGAGGAGGAGGCTAGGGTGGGAGCAGGGAGATAGGAGGGCCTCAGACCCTCTCCTGCCCACTCCCTCCCTTGTCAAAGACTCCAGTCCCAGAGACTTCACATCCCTACGATCTCAAACTGTAGGTTAAAAGGGTGCAATTATGGAAGCCTTCTCTGGGCTTCCCTAGGGTCATGGATGGAACACAGCCTTCTCAAGGTAATTGATGAGCATTCCAGGGCCAAGTCAGCTCACTGGCCCCCAGCTAACTCCTGCCCTTGAAGGACTCAGCCTGACTTTGCCACCTTCTCTTGACTGGCCCACTGAGTAAATGGGCAAATCATTCTCCCTTCCCCTCATTTCTCTCCCACGTAAGAAAGAACATTGAACTGGATGACAAACACAGGTTCCACCATCATTAGGAATCTTTTTTCAGTGCTTAGAAAGTCATCATACATGCAATACTTACAGCTTATTTCTGATGATTAAAAATACTTGCCCGCAATACTTAGAGCGTATTTCTGATGATTAAAATTAATATTTGCTTGTAGAAATTTTAGAAAAGAGCAAAATATTAAAAAGAAAAGAAAAACTCTAATACCATCTCATTACTCAGAGGAAACCATGGTTAACATTTTGGAAACTTTCCAAGATTGCTTGATTTCTGTGGGGGAGGGGCATCCATAACATTTTAACAAAATTGGGCTCTACTGTTTATACAGCTTTGCCACTGCTTCTTACAACTGTCATTATGCTGCCGTGAGCATTTTCCCAAGTGATCAAATGCTCTTCAAAAATACTATTTTAAAGGTTGCATAATACTCCACCAAGAGGATTCACCATGATTACAGGGCATTTAGATTGTTTTCTAGTACAAACAACACTGCCATAGCATCCTAGGCTTGTGTACAAGTATTTGCCTTCATCTCCATTTCTTCAGGATCGATTCTGCAGGCAGAGTCACAAGGCCAATGAAAATGATATTTTAAAAGGGTTTGATGTGTGCCACCATATTAATTTTCAGAAAGACAACAAACCCACTGATGTGCTCAAGGTGAGTGAGAGGTGGTTTTTTAAGTGTCAGAGTTAGAATGCAGGATTGTGGTCCTGTCTCTTCTCCTCTCCCCCGTTCTGAAGGTTAACTGTCCAGCAAAAGAGAGGGTAGCATTCCAAGACAGAGATACAGGTCTGCAGTCTAGCTCTGCTGCTCTGGCTTTGGGATCCTGAAACAAGCATTGGTTCTCCTAACTGTGAAATGGGTATGACGAGCTCTGAGTACTATGCAGAGCAGTTTCCTTGCTCATTTGAAAAGGTATTTGTGAAAGTTCTTTGTAAACTTGCCCAAGAGCTTCCCTTCCTGACTCTTAGTCATCTGAATGCCCAGTCAGTGCTGGATGGTTTTCAGGATGATAGAAAAGGAGCTTTCTGAAGGGAATCAGTGGGCTCTGAGGGCCTGAGAAGGCCTAGGTGAGTCTTCAAAAGGTCAGATACAGCACTGAAGAGGTAAAGCAAAGAACAGGGCCTGGCACCTCCCTGAGGGTGCTGAGTAGGTCGGTGGACTTAAGAGGGCAAAGACCTTGAGATCTGTCTCAAGGCTCTCAGCCCATCCTTTCTAGAGTTCTGACTGGACATCTAGCCTTTGGGGAACCAGAAACCAAGCTGATTCGGTGAATACAAAAAGTCAGTAGCCGCAGAGGACTCCAGAGGCCACCAGCTCTGGTCCCTTCTTCCAGGCTGTTATTATTCGGCCCTGTATTTTTAAGACCCTCCAATCGGAAAGGCAACTAGCGTTTCCAGCCATCACCTCTCCAGCCATGGGCAAATGAAAAAGGAGACCGTGGTACTTCTCTTGGGAAGCACAGCTGGCCGGCCTGAGCATCCTGTCACTGTTCCCCATCCACCGGGCAAACGCCCTTCCTCACCCCCGGCACGCTCGCCTAGCACCGTGGCCTGAGGGGACTCCAGTGACGTTTCTGGTGTGCTGGAAGAACTGCGTAGACCCCACGGAACGCCATCCTCCCTGATTTTCGCCATCGTCACCGGCAGCCCCCCACCTCCAGCGCACCCCCAATGGTCAGAGATGCATCTCCCGCCTCCAAAGACGCACAACAGGTGGCACCTGTCTGGCCTCCCCAACCACACCTCTCCACCTGTCCCTGCCCCTCCACCTGCACCCCCGTCCGCCAGCTGAGCCTGGCCCCGGCGGAGCCTTACCTTTGAGGTTTTGGGGGTGGGCCCGCGGCGCCCGGCTCGGGTTTCCTCGGGGCAGAGAGGGAATACTGGAGAAGTTGTTACCCATGGCATCCGGCCCCAGTGGGGTTCGGCACTCGCAGGGGGCAGGCGAGGCTGGGCAGGAGCGGAGGTACGGTGTGCAAGTGGGTGCGCGCGCGGGCGCGCGCGCCGCCGGCGGAGGGCCCTGGTGGGGCTGCGGCCGGGGGCGGGCGGGCCGCTCCTCTCCTCTCTGTGTCTGGGCTCCGCGGTCCTCGGCGGGTCCTGCCCGCCGCGGGGGTTCCTCGCGCGAGCCGGCTACCTGCCTGCCATTTTTCGCGGCGGGCGCGCCCCTGGGCCGGGGCCGGCGGCGCCCGGGGCTCCCTTCTTCCTCCCGCTGGCGCTCGGGTTCCGGGTGTTGGCTCCCGCACGCTTCCCCCGGGCCATAGAGTCGGGGCTCTCGGCGCGGGCGCTCAGCGGCTCGGCCTGCCCGGAGGCTCGGCGGCTTGGCGGCCGGCTGGGTCCCCGCCCGCGGGGACGACCGAGGCGGCGACGTGCGCGGTGCCCTCCCGCCGGCGTCTCGACATGGAGCGGGGCTCCGAGGAGCGCGGGGTGTGCTGGGCGCTCTCGCGGTGGTGGGTCTCCCCCCCCCCCCCCACGCCGCGCTCCCCCCTCGCCGGGTCCCCCGCGCGACCGCCGCCCCCGCCCCCAGCCGTCGCCAGGATTCCCTCGCTCCGGTTGTTATGGTGACAGCTGCGCCGGTGAATGAGCGTCTTAGTGACACGCGCGCGCCCGCTCAGCCAGATGTGGCGCCGGGCGCAAGACGTTCCCGGCCAACACTAGCCCTTCTTGGCCTGGCGGGGGAGCAGATAGGGGTCAAATATCAGACAGAGATTGGGGCTCCAAGGGTTGGGTTTATTCCCCTCACCAACAGGGGCGCTTGGTCTTGAAAACAAGGGAAACCATGCAGTAAGAACGGTGAGCTCCCTGGATACCAGGCCCGGGACGAGGAAACTCATTTCCGATTTCTCTAGTAGAAGGAACAGTGCCTGGCATACAATAAAAGCTCCAGAAAAAATATATATGTGTATATATATATATATATATATTTAAGTGGATGGATGACTGAATAAATGAAGTAAGATTAAGAATCCCACCCACTCTTTCCTATTTTGCAAGATGGCGGTTGAAAAGGCTGAGAAGCCAGATATTAAGGAGAAAAAACCTGAAACCAAGAAGGCTGATTCTGGCCACAAGGCTAAAAAGGTGAAGAAGGTTAAGAAGGGGAAGCCCCACTGCAGCTGAAACCCTGTCCTGGTCAGAGGAATTGGCAGATATTCCGATCAGCTATGTACTCCAGGAAGGCCTTGTACCAGAGACAGTATTCAGCAGCTAAATCCAAGATCAAAAACAAAAAGGTTCGGGTTCTTGCTCCTGTCACAAAGCCAGTTGGTGGCGACAGGAATGGTGGTACCTGAGTGGTCAGACTTCACAAAACGCCTAGGTTTTACCCTAGGAAGACGTGCCTCAGAAGCTGTTGAGTCATGGCAGAAACCCCTTCAGTAAGCATGTGAAAAAGCTGCGTGCCAGCGGCATCACTCCTGGGACTATTCTGATCATCCTCACAGGGCACCACAGAGGAAAGAGGGTCATTTTCCTGAAGCATCTGGGCAGTGGCTTGTGACTTGTGACTGGGCCTCTGTCCCTCAGTCGAGTTCCTCTGCGTAGAACACACCAGAAATGTCATTGCCACCTCCACCAAAATCAACATCGGTGGTGTGAAAATCCCAGAACATCTCACTGACGCTTACTTCAAGAAGAAGAGGCTGCAGAAGCCCAGACACCAGAAGGGTGAGATCTGCAACACAGAGAGAAATAGGAGATCATAGTGCAGCCCAAGGTTGATGAGAAAGCCGTGGACTCATAAATTCTGCAAAGAATCAAAGCTGTCCCTCAGCTCCAGGGCTACCTGTGCTCTGTGTTTGCTCTCACAAATAGAATTTATCCTCACAAAGTAGTGTTCTGAACTTCTTACAAAGAACATAATTAAATAACTTGTCCATTTCAAAAAAAAATCCCACCCAGCACCTGACCCTTTGCTCTCAGTCAGCTCCAAGGGGCACTGGGACAAAGGCTCAGAACAAGAACCCCAGGCTGTTCAGTTACTGGACACAAAAAGGCTTTGGGAGCCTTTAGGTGAACACACACTGGATCTAGAAGACTGGATGGAGGGCCAAGCCTCAGGGACGAATCTCAGGAACAAACTGTCAGAGAACCACCAACTCTGAACTGAGTGGTTCTGTCAGCTCCAAGAGGTGGGGGTCTCTGTGACTTGCAGAAGTCAAAGAAAGCTTCCTGGAGGAAAGGGCCTTCAGCAAGTCACCTGTTCACATGACTCATCCATCCTGAAGCTCAGCACTGATACTAGGACCTGCAGGAAGGGAAGGGAGTCATCATCTACTTGGAGAGGGGGGCATCTTCTTCTCCCCCCTCCTTTTTTTTTTTTTGGAGTATAATTCACTTACAATGTTGTGCTAGTTTCAAATGTATAGCAAAGTGATTCAGTTATACGTATACATATGTCCATTCTTTTTCAGATCATTTTCCCATGTAGTTTACAGTACTATCCTTCTCCCTGTCTGGTCAGGGCTAGAAGATGAGCCAAGGTCCTGCTGGGAGAGAGAATCTGCCTTCCTTTTCCATCCCCTCTAGCTCCCTGACTGGTTTCAACAACTCTGATCCAGAATCCAGCAAGGACACGGGCTGGCTTCAGGCATCTCATCCATCCTCTTCTGGGTGGTTCTTTCCGCAAGCCTTCATGTGACAGCTCCTCATTATTCAGGCACAGTTCATGTATCACCTCCTAACCTTCTCTGACCAGCCCAGCCAGAGAACTCCCCCACTCTCAGTTATGCTCCATACCATTACGCTGTGCTGTCTTCTGGAATTAATTTGAAAGTAGACTTTCCTTTCCCCCCTGGTTTATGGTCTACCTCCCCCCACGGTGAGTGGAGCAAACAGGTCAACTCCACTCACCGTGATGTCACCAGCCTCCAAGAGAATCCCTGGTACATGACAGACTGTCCAACACTGCTTGTAAAATGGACGAATCCCCCTGCTTGCCAGGCGAATTCCACCAAGAGGCGTGGGAGGAAAGCCTCTGAACCATCCCTTTCTCCCCTCTCCTGCCCTCCACCCCCACCTCATTGCAGGCATCACATCCTTAAATGTCTGGACTCCAGGCGAGCTAGAAATATCCTTGACAGCTGCTCTCTGGGGTCTGGAGGGAAAGACAGCTCCCTTCTCCGCCCCCAGCCTCTTAGATGCCCAGGATCACGTGCCCGGCCAGCTGCAGAATGGACGTGGCAGGTCAGGGGTGCTGTCTTTTTATGGGCGTATCTCCCTGAGGCTCACGCCAGCTGATGACTCATGCATCAGAAATCCATGGGCTCTGAATGGCAGCACACTCATCCATTTGCACACACACTTTTACTCTCTCTCACACACTCACTCCTACACAAATACCCACACCCTCACACACTCATATACTCCTAAAGCCTGCTGGAATGAGGTCACTCTAGGCTGCTGCTGGCATCAGAATAAATCTGAAGACTGTATAGACAAGACTAGTTCCCCTGGAGGGTGTGCGAAGTGCAAGCCCTTGGTAGGATTTACCGACAGTGGCTGGGGGGAAGCCTGTTGTCTCCTTCCCTTCCTTGGGGGGATGGGCTGGGACACAGAAGGGATGGGGCCTGGTGAGGCCCCATGGTAGAGGGAGGCAGGGATGTCATGGATCCCATGTGGTCTAAAGCTGGGGCTCTGGGCCAAGCAGGGGAGAAATGGAGAAGGTCACAGGGAAGAGGAGACGAGGGGACCAGACACCGGTGCCTGCCTGAGGGGTCCAGAGGCTCTGCTGACCCCAGGGAGCTGCACAGGAGGGCGAGAGGCATTAGGGACTGGACAGAAACATCCCCTGATCTCAGAGGCTGAGGAGATGATGGGAGCATCCGCAAGGCTGAGATTAGGGTGAGATGAGCGAGGCGTCCCTGTGTGATGAAATGAAAGGGGGCACTCGCCCTTGGAACCAAGCAATGAACAGCTACCCTGCTCTTGCTCAGGCTTGAGTGATGCCTCTGAAATCTTGTACCCTACATCACGGGTCCCCAACCAGTGGGCCACGGACCAGCACCAGTCCATGTCTTGTTAGGAACCAGGCCGCACGGCAGGAAGTGAGTGGTGGGTGAGCAAGTGGTGAGTGAGTGATCAAAGCCTCATCTGTTTTACCACAGGGCCTCCTCACATTACTGCCTGAGCTCCACCTCCTGTCAGATCAGCAGCAGCATTAGATTCCCATAGGAGCACAAACCCTACTATCACTGTCTCCCATCACCCCCAGATGGGATCATTTAGCTGCAGAAAAACAAACTTAGGGCTCCCACTCATTCTGCATTCTGGTGAACTGTATAATTATTTCATTCTATATCACAAGGTAATAGTAATAAAGTGCACAATAAATGTAAAGTGCTTGAATCATTCCCCCACCCTATCTGTGAAAAAATTGTCTTCCACAAACCCAGTCCCTGGTCCCAAAAAGCTTGGGGATTGCTGCCTTATGTCATCTGCCTAGACGGGCCCTCGTTTTCCCAAGGAGCTCTGTGCTATGGTTGGGGGGCAGACACCACTGCCAGGTGGCAACTCACTGTAACTCTCTGGCCAGGCAGGGACCTGGAGGAGGCGGGTGTGGCTGCACGGGATCCAGGGCAGCTGAGGGTGACCCCTCCAGGGGACCTGTGCCTCAGAAACCCTTTCCTGGCAGATGTGGTGGTTGGACCCAGCTCAGAGGAGCAAAGAACCACAGCACCCTTCTTCCCCTGGACATGGGGTGGAATCCCTGAGGCTTCAAGCATCCTTCACCAAAGAGGCTGCCAGGAGGCAGGGAAGTGGCCTCTGAGGCCCCGAGGGCCCTTCCCAGCCCCAATTATGAAGCTAGGAGGGAGAAGGAGCCTGCCAGGAAGAAGATCTGGATGAAGTCACTGTTTTGGTGGCTTCAATGGAAGCTATTAATACCCATAAGGTGGTGCTCCAGCACCTATCACCGTGGCAACCCTGCCTCCCCAGCAGTGTAGATTCTGAAAGCTCTGCCCAAGGGGGTGGGTGTCAGTGCATATGTATTTGGCTGCGTGTACACGTGTGTCCATGTGGATGCTGTGAGCTCTCACACCAATGCACAGGAGAAGAGGGGACCCCAGGCGGGGACCCAGGGACAGTTTCAACAGCAGCTCTGGCCCCCGTCGCCCCTTCTCTGCCTTGCTTCTCTCCCTTCTGACCAGCTCCTTTCTCTTGTTCCCCTTCCTCTCTCTCCCTCCCTCCTCTTGTCTTTCTCCCTTCTTCCTGCCCTTCCCTGTTCCACCCTTGTCCTATGTTTCTCTGCCCTTGCTGCTCCTTGCTCAGTCTCCTCCTGCTGGTTCACCTCTCTCCTCCCCTCCTTTCTCACTCTCCACATCTCCCAAATCAGTTCAAGTCTTCAAGAGTCTCCATGCTGATAAAATAATAAAATATTTGACTGAGAGCTTCCTTTCTTCCTTCCCTGAACCCCTGGAGACTGAGCCCAGAGCAAGCCACGGGATGGTCCCCCCGGGCAGACAAGATGGAGGTCATCTAGGCTGAGCCAGGGCTCCCTTAAACTTCAACAGCTGACCTCCCCCTCCCTGCTGAGAAGCTAGCCTTTAAACAGGAAACAGCCTCAGCCATCCCTGGCTAGGATACAAGGCAGCTCTGAGCCCAGCCCGTAGTTATTAACATCATCAGACCACCGTCAGAAAACACATACAGAAGTGGTCCTGCCTGAACTGCAGGGGGTGGCTGGACGTGTTAGATGGGAGATCCCTGAGTGCCTGAACCATAGCAGATTCTCAATAAATATTTGACAAACCAATGAATCAATGTCAGTGAATTAACCTATCAATACAGCCTCTCAGTAAGCCCAAGAGCCTTGCCCAGACCAGCCTTTCTGGCCGGTTCCCTTCTCAACAGTACCTTCGCCACGAAGTTTTCCTTGAGGCCAGGTCTTTCCTCTGAAGGACCGGAGTCTGTGCTAACCATCTTAGCATGGAATGGGCACCCTGTTTGCAGGCGCTTTGGGATTCAGCTTTGTTCATTGCCCCAGCGACCTTTCTGAGCACTCTCTGTACACCTAGCACTGTGTGGGGTACAGTTTCCTTGCCAACGCCATGAGGGAGCCTGTCCTATGCTTTCCTTAACTCCAGTACAGTTTCCTACCTCCCAGGGCCAAGTTTAGGGCTGAACACACTAATAGGTCTCCATATTGTCGAGATGTCAGTTCTTCCCAACTTGAGCTATAGATTCAATACATCCCAGGGAAAATCCTAGCAAGTTATTTTGTAGATGTTAACAAACTGATTCTCAAGTGTCCGTGGAGAGGTAAAAGACCCAGAGTAATGAACAGAATATTGAAGAAGAGCAAAGTTGGTGGACTGACTTTAGCCAACTTCAAAATTTACTATGAAGCTACGGTAATTAAGACAGTATGATACTAGTGAAAAAATAGACAAATAGATAAATGGAACTGAATAAAGAGCCAAGAAATGGACTCACACAAACACAGTCAAGTAATCTTTGATGAAGGAGCAAAGGAATATAATGGAGCAAAGGTAATCTCAACAAATGGTTTCATGAACGACTGGACATCCACATGCAAAAGGGTAAATCTAGACACAGGCCTTACACCCCCACCCACAAAAATTAAATCAAAATGGATCACAGACCTATATGTTAAATGCAAAGCTATAAAATTCCTAGAAGATAACAGGAGAAATCCAGACGACCTTAGCTTTGATAATGACTTTTTACAAAGATGACAAAGGTATGAACCAAGAAAGAATTGGTAATACCAGGGGGAAAGGACAGTTAGGGAGTTTGAGACTGACTTGAACACACTGTTTTATTTAAAATGGATAACCAACAAGGACCTACTGTTAGCACGGGGAACTTTGTTCAATTTGGTGACAATTTACTGCTACTGTTATTAGCACAGGAGACTTTGCTCTATTTAGTGACAACCCAAATGGGAAAAGAACTTGACTAGAAGTAATACATGTATATGCATAATTGAGTCACTTTGTGTTATACCTGAAACTACCACAACATTGTTAATCAACTCTACTCCAATATAAAATAAAAAGGTTTTAAAAGAAATAATTGAAAAGCTTGATTCATTAAAATTAAATCTTCCGCTCTGCAAAAGACTCTGTCAAGGGAATAAAAAGACAAACCACACACTGGGAGAAAATATTTGCAAAAGACATATCTAAGACCGTTGTCTAAAATATACAAAAAATACTTCAAACTCAACAATAAGAAAACAACTTCATTTTTACAATGAGCCAAAGACCTTAACAGACACTTCGCCAAAGAAAATGGCAAATAAGCATTTGAAAAGACGGTCCATATCTTATGTCATCAGGAAAACGTAAATCAAAACGATGATGCCACTGCAGAATTATTAGAATGGCCAAAATCCAGAACACTGGCAGCACTAAGCGGAACACGGGGGACTCTCATTCATTGCTGGTAGGGATACAAAATAGTACAGCCACTTTGGAAGACAGTTTGCTGGTTTCTTACAAAGCTAACCATTCTCTTAGCATATTATCCAGCAGTTGCATTCCTGCATACTTACTCAAAGGGATTGCAAACTTATGTCCACGAAAAAACCTGCATGTGTGTTTTGAACCACTTTGTTCAGAATTGCCAAAACTTGGAGGCAGCCAAAATGTCCTTCAGTAGATGAATGAATAAATAAACTGTGGTACTTCCAGACATGGAATATTATTCAATGCTAAAAAGAAATGAGCTATCGAGCTATGAAAAGACACAGAGGAACCTTCAAATATAATGAAATATTTATGAGTACTTGTTTAATGATTAATGAGGTTGACACGACGTTGTTTTATAAACAGTTAAGTAAATATTTTTTAATTTTGATTTTGAAGTTTTCCTTTCATAATTTGGAGCCACTGGATTTTTTTCCAGTCTTATGTAGACCCTTAGAAAGCCCATAGGCCTAAGTCCTGGACTTATAGTGCCTATGGATAAAATCCAGGCCTGAGACCAAGCATTCTTAAGACTGCATCTAAAAGGGCTTCCCTCGTGGCTCAGATGGTAAAGAATCTGCCTGCAATGCGGGGGACCTGGATTCGATCCCTGAAGAAGGGACTGGCTACCAACTCCAGTATTCTTGCCTGGAAAACTCCATGGACCGAGGAGCCTGGTGGCCTACAGTCCATGGGGTCACAAAGAGTCAGACATGGCTGAGCGACTAACACACACAAAAGGACAGGTGGAGATTCCTGCAAGAAGCAAAAAGAAAAACGTGCAATGCCAGAAAGAGGACCACACGTCTCCCTATCTGGGAAACTTGTTTAGTGATTTCAAAGGAGTCCAGGCCCTTGACTCGTCCCAGGGCCACTGGCTCAGGTAATACTGACGATGATATTTGTTTGTTTGTCTGTGACTGCACTGGCGCTTCGTTGGAGCTAGTCTTTGTTGCCGTGTGCAGGCTCTTATTGCAGAACAAGGGCTCTCGGCGCATGAGCTCAATAGTTGCAGCATGTGGGCTTAGTTGCCCCAGGGCATGTGGAATCTTCCTGCACCAGGAATGTGCCCTATCCACATGCAGGCAGGCGGATTCTTAACCACTGGACCGCCAGGGATGTTCCTACAGGAGATATTTATGGAGCACATAGTCACGTATACAAGGTCTTGATCTAAGCATTTCATCTGTATTAATTCAATAACCCTGTGAAGTAGGTATTATTATTTGGCAGCAGCAGCAACAGTGTCCCCATTTTAAAGATGAAAATCCTGAAGCTTAGGAAAGTTAAGATGCTTGACTAAGAGCTGATAAGTGAGAACTGAGGTTCAGTCCTAGGATGGTCTGAGTCCGAATCCCTGCCCCAGAGTGGGATTCCTTTAGGTGCCAGCTTGAGGAAGACACCTGTCGCCAGAGAGGTGTCCTCCCTTGAGTTCCTGAACCAGCCCCCTCCTATTGATGAGACCCTTAAAACTCCCCAGGGCTTTGGCTCAGCTCTCCAGAAGTTAGGAAGTACATGGCCACTAATGAACACAAAATAGATTTAAAAACAACAAAACTGAACTCAAAGAAAAGTGCTCCAAGTGGCTGTAATATCCCAGCATTTTCTTTTCCCTACAGAAATATTTTAAATGATCTTGTGTGTGTTAGTCACTCAATTGTGCCCGACTGTTTGCAACCCCATGGACCATAACCCACCAGGCCCCTCTATCCACTGGATTCTCCAGGCAAGAATACTTGAGTGGGTTGCTATTTCCTTCTCCAGAGCATCTTCCCAACCCAGGAATCGAACCCAGGTCTCTCACTTTACAGGCAGGGTCTTTACTGTCTGAGCCGCCAGGGAAGCCAGGAATGACTGTATCTGGCAGGAACTCTTCTAAGAATGTTACAATGATCAGAGCATCCTAAAAGAAAAGTCTGATAAGTAAGACTGTATATAAATTTAAAACTGCTTCATGGTAAAAGTTGGAAGACACTTTCAGGAGCCGGGAGACACACTTCCACGAAGTCAGAAGCCTTTGGTCAGTTCAAACGCCGTGCATCTCCAGATGCAGAACAGGAAACAGACGTTTCTCCATTTCTGCTGCCTGGGTAGCCGCTCACTTCTATCCTCCTTTCCCAAGAGAGGTCTCAGAGGCGCTCGCTTGTTCCGACCTTCACCCTTCACCCAAAGGCGCCTCAGACTGTGGAAAATTTCCTCTCTTCCCAACCAGAGCAGCCTGTGGAACGTTTTCTCTCAGTGGGGTGAGCAGCCTTGCGTACCCCATCTTCTCTTCCCAGTCGTCCCTCTCCGTTTCTCTCAGGCCACCAGGAGGTGGCGCTAGACCTCCATTAGAATCCGCTTTGTCTCTGTCAGGCTTTTGAGGAGGGGGGACCTCAAGTCAATCAACACACCTTTTAAACGTTTACAGGTTGCTCTGTTTCCTCTTTCAAAGCGGAAGGAGAATTTAGGGAGCAGATACATCCTGATACCTTCCATTAACTACTTCATTATAATGAAAATATGTCAATGAAGAAATTAGCTCTGCTCTTTAGCCACCCAGATGTTACCCTCTGGGCACGTTTGCTTCCCTGAGGCCACTTTGTCATCTCCAGCAGACACTCTGTCCCAGGACTGAGAGAATCTCCCCAAACTTAAGGCAACTGGAGGTCCTCTTCAGAGCACCTCACCTCACACTGAGCTGCCCCACTGCCTGGATGTAGTACCTGACGTGGGCACTTGTGTGTGCCCAGCACAGCACAGCACCTGGCTGTGGGCACTGCGTATATCCAGTGAACAGCTGTTGTTATGTGGCCAGAGCTTGAGGGTGCGAGGCCATTGCACCCAACTACTCTCAGGGCTGGGACTTGCCACTCCTGGCCCAGGGCTGTCCCAAACACGCCTGGGAAGTCTCATGAGTTTGTGAGCACTGGCAACAGGGAAAAGGCAGGTACCCAGAGGAACTCTGTCCTTGGTGTTTATGGATTAAGAATAGAATTCAGAAAATCCAGCTCGATGCGTGCCCCCTCCCCAGAGAGCAACTCACCTGTTTTTGCCCCCAGTCTCTGCATTTGGCCCCGCATCCCCATGTCTGGGGATCCCCACCAACAGGACCTCCACACCAGAAAACCAGCCCCTTGCAGAGGATCTGGGAACACTTCATTTCACTTTGGTCAGAAAGTCCATTTTTATAGACTGTCAGTCATGTTTAAAAGAAAAAGGTGAAAATATTATAAAACCAGGCTCAACTGTTTCTTCTTCTGAGAAAAGGAGTTAGAAATGTATTGTGAATGAATGAAATTTTTCACATTCTGTAACCTATAGGGTGAGAACCAAAAATTAAAGTGTGGAATAATGTTAAGGTTTCAACTTGGTTATTTTCTTTTGTGTCAGTCATATATTTCAATCTTATTTTTTTTAAGTAATATTTATTTACATGGACTTCCCTGGTGGCTCAGATAGTAAAGAATCTGCTTGCAATGCAGGAGACCTGGGTTTGATCCCCTGGAGGAAGACATGGCAACCCATTCCAGTATTCTTGCCTGGAGAATCCCCATGGGCAGAGGACCCTGCCAGGCTACAAGTCCGTGGGGTCGCAAAAAAGTCAGACACGACTGAGTGACTAAGCACATTTATTTACATATGGAAACAATTTTTTAAATCCATAAATTTACTGCCCAGAATACTTCTGTTGATTTTTTAAAATAAAGTTTTTATGTACACATTGTTTGAAACATCAAACAGCACAGAAAGGTATAAAACAGAGGGAAAAAAGTACCCCCTGTGCTAGCAACTAATACTATTAACTGTCTACATATTTTATATATCCTTCCAGCAAAAAGTGTATGCACAATACCAAAACTTTTACATATTTATATCATTTTTATTCAGAAAAGATTATACTATGTACAGTATACCCAACTATTTTTTAATGCTTATCAGAATCTATTAGAGGTCTCTTCATATGAATACATATAGATTTGATTCATTCTTCTAATAGCTGTATAGATCCCATTCTATGGCTATAGCATAATTTATTTTAAAAATTATGAAATATCCCCTGTTGATGAAATTCAGGATCTTTCCAATTGCACTGCTATTAAAATGAAGCTGTAATGAACATTCTTGTTTGTTTATCTCAGCTTTTTTTTGCAAATCTATCAATAGAGCAAATACAGACCTATGTAATTGTTAGGTCAAAGGGTATGTATATTTAAAATATAAAAAGGGCATGTATATTTAAATTTTTGCTTTAAATATATTGCCAAGTTGTTCTAGGAAAATTCATACAAATTTTTTTCCAGCCATCAGTGTATGAAAGTGACTGCTTCCCTAAGCCCTCATTGACATTCAGTTCAGTTCAGTTGTTCAGTAGTGTCCAACTCTTTGCACCCTCTAGCACGCCAGGCTTCCCTGTCCATCACCAACTCCCGGAGCTTGCTCAAACTCATGTCCATTGAGTCAGTGATGCCATCCAACTATCTCATCCTCTGTCATCCCCTTATCCACCTACCTTCAATCTTTCCCAGCATCAGGGTCTTTTCAAACGAGTCAGTTCTTCCCATTTCATCAGATGGCCAAAGTATTGGAGTTTCAGCTTTAGCATCAGTCCTTCCAATGAATATTCAGTACTGATTTCCTTTAGGATTGACTGGTTTGATCTCCTTTCTGTCCAGGGGACTCTCAAAAGTCTTTTCCAATACAACAGTTCAAAAGCATCAATTCTTCAGCACTCAGCTTTTCACTCTCCTCTTTCACTTTCATCAAGAGGCTTTTTAGTTCCTCTTCATCTTTCTCCCTTAAGGGTGGTGTAATCTGCATATCTGAGGTTATTGATATTTCTCCTGGAATCTTGATTCCATAGTGTGCTTCATCCAGCCCGGCATTTCACATGATGTACTCTGCATATAAGTTAAATAAGCAGGGTGACAATATACAGCCTTGAAGTACTCCTTTCCCAGTTTGGAACCAGTCCATTGTTCCAGTTAAGATCTTATCCGGTTCTAACTGTAGCTTCTTGACCTGCATGCAGATTTCTCAGGAGACAGGCAAGGTGGTCTGGTATTCCAATCTCTTGAGGAATTTTTCCAGTTTGTTGTGATCCACACAGTCAAAGGCTTTGGCACAGTCAATAAAACAGAAGTAGATGTTTTTCTGGAACTCTCTTGTTTTTCTATGACCCAATGGATGTTGGCAATTTGATCGGGTTTCTCTGCCTTTTCTAAATCCAGCTTGAACATCTGGAAGTTCGAGGTTCACATACTGTTGTAACCTGGCTTGGAGAATTTTGAGCATCACTTTGCTAGTACGTGAGATGAGTGCAACTGTGTGGTAGTTTGAGTATTCTTTGGCATTGCCTTTCTTTGGGATTGGAATGAAAACTAACCTTTTCCAGTCCTGTGGCCATTGCTGAGTTTTCCAAATTTGCTCGTATATTGAGTTCAGCACTTTAACAGCATCATCTTTTAGGGTTTGAAATAGCTCAACTGGAATTCCATCACCTCCACTAGCTTTGTTCATAGTGATGCTTCCTAAGGCCCACTTGACTTCGCATTCCAAGATGTCTGGCACTAGGTGAGTGATCATACCATTGTGGTTATCTGGGTCATTAAGATCTTTTTTGTATAATTCTGTATATTCTTGCCACCTCAATATTTTCTGCTTCTGTTAGGTCCATACCGTTTCTGCCCTTTATTGTGCCCACCTTTGCATGAAATGTTCCCTTGGTATCTCTAATCTTCTTGAAAAGATCTCTAGTCTTTCCCATTCTATTGTTTTTCTCTATTTCTTTGCATTGCACACTTAGGAATGCTTTCTTATCTCTCTTTGCTATTCTTTGGAACTCTGCATTCAGATGGGTATATCTTTCATTTTCTCCTTTGCCTTTAGCTTCTCTTCTTTTGTCAGTTATTTGTTAGGCCTCCTCAGACAACCATTTTGCCTTTTTGCATTCCATTTTCTTGATCACGCCTCCTGTATAATGTCACAAACCTCCGTCCATAGTACTTCAGGCACTCTATCAGATCTAATCCCTTGAATCTATTTGTCACTTCCACTGTGTAATCGTAAGAGATTTGATTTAGGTCATACCTGAATGGTCTAGTGGTTTTCACTGCTTTCTTCAATTTAAGTCTGAATTTGGCAATAAGGAGTTTATGATCTGAGCCACAGTCTGCTCCTGGGGTCTTATTTGTGCTGACTGTATAGAGCTTCTTCATCTTCAGCTGCAAAGAATATAATCAATCAATCTGATTTTGGTATTGACCATCTGGTGTTGTCCATGTGTTGAGTTGTCTCTTGTGTTGTTGGAAGAGGGTGTTTGTTATGACCAATGCGTTCTCTTGGCAAAACTCTGTTAGCCTTTGCCCTGTTTCATTTTGTACTCCAAGGCCAAACTTGCCTATTACTCCAGGTATCTCTTGACTTCCTACTTTTGCATTCCAGTCCCCTATGGTGAAAAGGACATCTTTTTTTAGAGTTAGTTCTAGAATGTCTTATAGGTCATCATAGAACCATTCTGCTTCTTTGGTATTAGTGGTTGGGGCATAGATTTGGATTACTGTGATATTGAATGGCTGCCTTGGAAATGAACAGAGATCATTCTGTTCATCATTCATTTTTGAGACTGCACCCAAGTACTGCATTTTGGACTCTTTGGTTGACTATGAGGGCTACTCCATTTCTTCTAAGGAATTCCTGCCCACAGTAGTAGATATAATGGTCATCTGAATTAAATTTGCCCATTCCAGTCCATTTTAGTTCATTGATTCCTAAAATGTTGATGTTCACTCTTGCCATCTCCTGTTTGACCACTTCCAATTTACCTTGATTCATGGACCTAACATTCCAGGTTCCTATGCAATATTGTTCTTTATAGCATCGAACTTTACTTCCATCACCAGTCACATCCACAACTGGGCATTGTTTTCACTTTGGCTCCATCTCTCTATTCTTTCTAGAGTTATTTCTCCATTCTTCTCCAGTGGTATATTGGGCACCTGCTGACCTGAGGAGTTCATCTTTCAGTGTCATATATCTTTGCCTTTTCATACTGTTCATGGGGTTCCCAAGGCAAGAATACTGAAGTAGTTTGTCATTCTCTTCTCCAGTGGACCACCTTTTGTAAGAACTCTCCACTATGACCCATCCATCCTGGGTGGCCCTACCTAATACCAAATTTTATAAATATCATTCCCGTTCATTTAGATATAGTTTAAAAAATCAAATTCTGGGGTAATTCCATGGTGATCCAATGGTTAAGAGTCTGTACTTCCACTACAGGAGGGCACTGGTTAGACACCTCATCGGGCTAAGATCCCTTGCCATGAAATTCTCGATGAAGGGCCACATGTTCTCGGATGCTGCCTAGAAGGCAGAGATAGGTGGCAGCTTGGAAATGAAGATCATCCTGGGCTCTGCACAGCTTCTCACTGGTGATCCAATGTGCGCAGAAAGTTTTCACAAGGTACCAACAGGCCACGGTGTCACGACAGGGTTGGCCTGTGGCCGTGTTTAAGTAAGCTCAAGTCCCATAGAAGGCCTCACCAAGTGCACAGCAGTGACCCTAAGGCCGCCATTTTCCCATCGTCAGAACTGACATTGGGTATTACCAATCTTTTAGTTTCTAACAACTTGGTAAGTTTGAAAAGACACCTGGATGTTCAGATTCATATTTAATTATGAGTAAGTGCTAGAATCGTCACAGGATTTGGGGCCACTTGTCTTTCCTTTTCTGTGAATAGCCTGTTCACCCACTTTTTCATGGGTTTGTTCATCTTTTTTTATTGATGTATATGATTCCTCTGCATATACAAATTAAGGACATAGGCCTTTGTGCAGCTTATGTGTAGGAAACAGGCCTTGTGTGCAGCTTGTGAAAAAATGCGTTTTTTCAGCTTTTTGTTATTTTTACTTTGCTGATTGGCATTTTTGCTCACAGAAGTTGTGGGGCCCACTTTATCCATCTTCTCCTTCACGACTACCGAATTCTGTGTTCTGTTCACAACGGCCTTCCCTCGCCTCAGATTGTGAAGAAATTCACCTGCATTTTCCTAAATGGTTAGCCAGTTGTTCTGGTGCCATTTTTCAGTCTCCCCCGCCGCCCCCCCTTTTTTTTCCATTCTCTTTTCAGCCCCTCAGGGCTGTGTGACTCTCCAAAGTCACCAGAGTGGAGCCCACAGAAGTGCCACGTTGCTCTGTCTCTCTCTGCCAGCGACAGACCAGAAAGGCCTGTCACCAGATCCCACAGAAGACCTCTGTCATTTGGTAGAAGAGGGTCAGGTCTCTCAAGGGTGGAGAGGGCACCACAGCTCTGAGAGACATGAGGGAACAATAGCCTCCCAGTCCTGGCAGGAAAGTGGGCCACACACCCAGGTTTTCTTTCTGAAGGACACCTCAGGGGAGAGTGTGCTCTCTATCCAGAAAGAAGAAATATAGCCACACTTGTGTTTCTGAAGACACACAATTATACACACACTACACATACCCCCACAAATACCACCGCCCCACATACACACACACGTCACACACATCAGACACACCGACTCCCCTAGCAGGGGGCACCCTGTCCTAAAGAGCCCTCTCATCACAGGAATTCCAAGCACGGTCATACCAGTGTTTCTCAAATAACTCCCAGATTCCTTTTTCCTTTTGAAAGGAAATAAAAATCTGGAGGCCCCCAATAACATATCTGCAAGACCCCAAGTTGAGAAAAAAAAAGAAACCGAAGACTTCTTCTATAAAGATCTTCCAATTGCAGGTTAACACATATTTAAAACTGCTAAATAGATTGAAGTCAACATTAAGATGAAAATCTGACTTTAAAAAATTTTCCAGACTTAAAGATCTGGGGACTTCCCTGGTGGTCCCATGGTTAAGACTTTGCCTTCCAAATGCACAGGGTGCTGGTTCGACCCCTGGTTGGGGAACTGAGATCCCGTGTGGCTCGAGGCCAGAAAACCAAAGCATAAGACAGAAGCAGTATTGTAACAAATTCAATAAAGACTTTAAAAATGGTTCACATCAAATAAATCTTAAAAAAAAAAAAAGATGGGGTACCCCAAGGTGGGGTAGAGAGTTTAGAAGAATCAGATCTGAGGCATTATTCCGCAGCATGTCTACAAGTTAATTTGCTTTCCACACACAGGAATAACAAATGTTTCTTCTATTTTCTCTCTATTTCTGCCTCTGCTTGTTCAGCAGGCCTGAACTCCAGGCAACAAAAGGTGATCTTCCTCCCTTTTACCTTGTCCCTTAATCCCTTCGAGTTTTTCCAGTAAAAAACATTTCTGATTTTTATTGGGAATTTTTAAAATCATTATTACAAAATAGACAATTTAGAAAATACAGAATTTTTTAAAAATGTAAAGCCACCTGCTCACCCTGAGAGGTAACATCCCTTTAAGTTGTGCTGGGCTTCCTTTTTGCCTTTTCCTTTGCTTGAGTGTTTTCCAGTAAATACCCAGCAGGGGTGGGTGCAGTCACACCAGCTGGTTCTCCTTTCCTGTGAGGCCCAGGCCCAGGCTGACCTGGGAGGGCTGTCTCGCCTCCTGGAGGTTGGAGCTATGAACAGGCTGGCCTGGGAGAGACCTTGTCCCAGTTTTCTGCAGTGTTCTCCCAGACGCGTTGTCCACTCTTTCTCTTTTTCAAAATTATTTATCTGGCTGCACAGGTCTTAGTTGTGGCACCTGGGATTTAGTTCCCCAACCAGGGATCCAACTCCCAGTCCCCTCTGTTGGAAGCACAGAGTCTTAACCACTGGACCACCAGGGAATCCCCATTGTCCATTCTTCTCTGGAGACTCCCAAGGTTAGAGGCGGCTGGCGGCCCTTTGACCACTCTCCCCTCCCTCAGAGTAGATCCTCTCAGCCCACCTCTCTCCCTCTGTTCTCAGGTGGTTCAGGGTTGAGAAGCACAGCCTTAGCCAGACAATCCCCTCTCCTGGCAGCAGCCCGGAGGCTGACTAGGACTGGGAGGCACAGAGGAGGAGCCCAGCTTCCTTCCTGGCCCTGGCCCCACCAGGCTGTGTGACTTCGGACAGGACACCCAGCCTCTCAGGCCCCTGCACCCTCCCCTGCCCCAGGAATCTGGTGGTGGTGGCGGTTCTCTGCTAGTGACAGGCTAGAAAGTTTTCTCCAGAACATGCGCCCTCCCTTGTCTCCCCTCCCCTCCCTCCCCTCCCTCCCTCCCTCCCCTCTGCCTTCCCCTCCCTGCAGAGTCACACTCCAGCCCCCTTCCTCCCCGCTCCCGCACCCCACCCCACACACCCTTCCCTCACACCGGGACGGCACATCACTGGATAAACTGCAGACAAAGAATGGGACCCAGGCCTCTGTCTGTCACTACCTCATCAGAGGCAGAGACTGCACAGATACCTTAGCAAGTTTGCAGGACATATTGCGGACTGTCTGACTTAAACTACAGGCTAAACGATCTGCACAGCATTCATTTGGCAGGTCCCAGGGGTCCCTCAAACTCAAACCTCCCCAGCTCTCATTTTTCAGAGGAACTGAAACCAAGATACAGTGAGTCCTCCTGTATCACGAGGGTTAAGAGAAGGGAAAGACCAGCTTCAGATGGAAGTCCCCTCTCCCAGCAGCCCTGGGGCTCCCGGAGGGCGGGCTGGCAAGTAGCACGCCAAGAGCTTCACTCAGTGGTCCCCGGAGTCTCCAGAGGAAGGCCGAGTAGGCCAACCAGCATGCCCGTGTGGGGCCACACACACTGATACCGTGACAGGGAGACTCCAGGGCGGGAGAGTGCAGTCTTGGGGACACTTTCGTATTCTCTGTTTTTAACTTTTTCATAATGGTGTGTTTAATCAGAAAAAAAAAAAAAAGATGGAGATAATTCCATTTTCTAAAAGTTGTTTGAGACTACAGGAAGAAGGGCGGTCAGTGCAGCTGCCACAGTGCCGACGGCTCTGTGGAAACGAGGGTGTTGCTGCGCCCCTGGGCCCAGAAGGACTCAGAAAGATGCTTGCCTCCCGTGCTCCAGAGGGCTCATGGGAGTGGCGCTCGGGACTGTGTGAGGGAAGTGCTGATGACATCACTGGGGTCCCAGATGCCCACAGGTCCAGGCTGGATGGAGCAGGCGTCAGTGGAGTCAAGGGCACCCCAGCCGCTGAGGTTTCCCTTGGCTCAGGGGCAGCCAGAGGGGAGAAGACTGAGGAAGAGCCTGGGCTTCACCCACTCCCAGCCCAGGCTCAGGCCACGCCCATGGATCTGTGACCAGGAGCAGTTCCTGTGTCTGCCTCCACTCCCCTCCATAAGTCAGGCTGCCTGGATCAGAACTAGGGGCCAGTAAGAGTCAGGACTGGGGGCCAGGAAGACGGTGTTGCAGGGTGGGCTGCAGGTGAGGAGGAGGGAAAGATAGATAGGAAGAGACTGCAGGACAGAGAGGGGGACAGAGACAGAAAGACACTCGGAAAGACTCAGACACACGCTGAGGGACACTGAGAGTCACAACACAGAGAAAGGCGGAGTCAGATGGAGGGACAAAGAGAATGAGAGGGAGAGAGACAGAGAGAGCTAAGACCAGCACCTTCGTTCCATTTGCTTCCTAGGAGCAGACAGAGGGGCAGGTGCAGGTCAAGGCCTGGGCGGAGAGGACAAAGCTACAGATGGAAGCAGGGGGAATGAGTGTCAACATCACAGAGAACAAACCTCTGCCGCCCTTGCGGTGTGCTTGGCACCCTGCTGGAGGCTGCAGGGACAGGCAGGTGTGAGTGCAGATCCTATCCTAGCTGGGAGACCCACCCTACACCTGGGAGGCAGGAGCAGCAGGCAGGAGTGGCCTTTCCAAGGGCCAAATGGGAGGAGAGGCTCCCGAGAGCTGAGGTTGCCAGGGGCAGCTTGCTGAAAGGCCTCATCCGAGCTGCCTCTTACAGAGTAGGTGGGAGGAAGAGGCATCTGTAAACGTGTGGAGGTGAGAAGACACTTCTGGGTTCTGTCAGGAGGGCCTTGATTGTCACAAGGAGGCTGAGGGGGCCCGGCCACACTTGAGCAGAGGAGTGATGTAGTGGGACCTGTGCTTTAGGGAGACCTGGGCTGGCCAGTAGCCAGACCTGAAGGGCAGCAGAATAAAGTCGAGGAAAGGGTCGCAGGCACTCACTGAGCCCTGACACAGTCAAGAAACCCCAAACTGGCTGCTTCTCACCTCCGTGCCCTTGACCAGGCAGTACCCTCCATCTAGAAGGCCTCCCCTTCCCCAACCCAGGCAAACACTGAAACAGTTTAAATGCTCTTCAAGAGACTTCTCTTGCAGGATAGCTTCAGGCAGAGTAAGGCACCCCTCCTGGCTCCTCCCAGCACAAAAACCAATGTGAAAGCTCCCTGGGCTCAGCGGAGCTAAGTCATGTTCTTAACCAAGAGCCAGAAAATGTAACTGACTCCATCAGTGCCACAGCCTTAACCACACCCAGAATTTGCCTGTCCCCCAGGGGCAGCCCCACCAGCTGTCCAGCATCAGTATCCAAACCCTGAAGAAAGGAAGGAATTGGCTGGGGAGGGATGGGGGGACAGGGTGGGGCCCATTTGCCTAGAGGTGCTGTGGGCTGGCTGGTTATACAGCAGTGACTCATCTCCCAGAGAGGAGGGGAGCAGTGGGGGACCATTGGGCCAGGCAGGGGAGCCTATAGAGAGCCTGCCTCTGCCTCACACCCTTGGCCAGACGCCATCTCCTCCTGGCCCCCTCAGGCCCTTGGAAGAGAAGGAAGAACCTCTTGCAGCCGCTGGCTTGCCCCCAGTGTGGCTGGCATTGACCAGGAAGGCAGCTGAAGCCTCCCTGCTCCCCACCCGCAGCTGCCGCCAACCCGGGCCGCGGCCATGGATAAATTCCGCACGCTTTTCCAGCACTTCCAGTCCAGCTCCGAGTCGGTGATGAACGGCATCTGCCTGCTGCTGGCCATGGTTACCGTCAAGCTGTACTCCTCGTTCGACTTCAACTGCCCCTGCCTGGCACGCTACAATGCCCTCTACGGACTGGGCCTGCTGTTCACACCCCCAATCGCCCTGTTCCTCTGCGGCCTTCTGGCCAACCGGCAGTCCGTGGTGATGGTGGAGGAGTGGCGCCGGCCCGCTGGGCACCGGAGGAAGGACCCGGGCATCATCAGGTGCGGTCCCACCCCCCTCCGGCTCCCCGTGGGCGTTGTCAGGGGCTCCCCCAACTGCATAAGCACTGCCAGGGGCTCCCCAAACCCCAGTGGCCCCCATGGGTATGGTCAGGGCTCTCCCAGGAACCCCCACAGGCACCCTGATTTCATATGTGCCCCCTGCTCTCATATGTGCCCCCTGCTCTCCTCCAGAAAATGATACCAAGGCACCATCAGTTCACAGAGACAGATTTGCCAGTCTCCACTCTGGAAACAGATATTTTTGATCCCGTTGTCTGTCACCTTTCCATGCCCAATGATAAAGATGCGTGAATGGCAGGACTCCTAAGAATTATCCAGGTCACATCTGTCCTGCTGGCCATGGATTATAACTCCCCACATGCATGAAAGACCATCCCCATGATGTGCATACCGTATTACACATATGAGGGGCATGGTTGGCTTGAAGGCTGCATCCCGTCTCCTGCAAGCTCCCCGAAGGCAAAGACCTCATCTGCTATCACTGTGTCCTCAGACCCTGGTCAGTGCCCTGTATCAAGAAAAGCTGATGGGGAATTCCCTGGCAGTCCAGTGGTTAGGGCTTGGTACTTTCACTCTTTCACTGCTGTGGCCTGGGTTCAACCCCTGCTCAGGGAACGCAGATTCTGCAAGTCATGTGACATAGCTGAAAAAGAGAGAGAGAGAGAGAAGAAAAGCTGATGGACTTTAGCAATTCATAATACTCCCTGGCCAATAGTGAGCCAAGCTCTGTGCCAAGTACTGTGTGTGCACAGCCTCTGAATTCTTACCTTGGCCCTGGGTCTCTTCCTGTCTTGGATCCATTTTTAAGGGAGACCTGAGGCACAGAGAGGTTAAGTCACTTGGCTGAGCTCCCACAGCAAGGAAGAGGCTCAGATTGAAGTCAAACCCAGAACTGCTGCCCTGAGTGTTTTAGAAAAATACCTAAGGGCTCTGGGTCCACAGGCAGCGGCAGAAGGGCCTTGGTGGGTTTTAGTTCACTTGTGATCTTCTCCTCTCCCCTATTGATATAGACACCTGGGGTGTTCTCAAGGGCATGTTATGTAACTTCATAACGAGTCTTTGGTTCCGCCTTCTAACCACCTTGCCTCCATAGACAATGCTGGAGCCACCTCTGCCTACAACATGTTTATAATTCTCCACCAGGTAGGCCAGGTAAGCACACACACATACACACAGCCGGCGCACACCATCCTATGTTTTGTATACAACCCGCCTGCCAATTCAGGAGACATAAGAGACCCAGGCTCGATTCCTGGGTGGGGAAGATCCCCTGGAGGAGGGCATGGCAACCCACTCCGGGATTCTTGCCTGGAGAATCCCATGGACAGAGGAGCCTGGGTGGGTACAGTCTACGGGGTCACAAAGAGTCAGACACAACTGAGCTACTGAGCACACGCACAAGTTAAAAACACCTGTATTCTGTGCACAAGTGGCCTCTCTCTGATGTTCCCAGGGGCTCCCGGCTCCCTGTGATTCAGCCACGCAGGGAGGCTTTTCCTCTGGGGTCTCGTGGTTCCAGCTCCACTGGGCTCCTGTCCTGTGGCCAACACCCAATTCAGGCCACGGGACGTAGTAGGTCAAAAGAGGCCCCTGGGGACAATCAGAGGCTCCCTGGACACTGCAGGGAGGTGTGAAAGTGCCATCTCTGCGCAGGTTATTCCACAGGACCCTCTTAGCTTAGGGTCCCCCAAAAGCAGGTTCTGGGAAGAAGTGATAATAAGGAGACAACTGGGGCTCAGTCCTTTGAGGAGCCTAAGGGAGTGGGTAGAACCCACCTCAAAACCATCCCACTGAGGGTCCTGGACGCTGGGGCATTAAACTACCAGGCCTTGCCCTCTGGGATTGAGGTCGATTTGAGTACAGGAACCCTCCAGGCCACCCCGCGCCGGGAGCAGGGACTCCTCTGAAGCCCCAGACAGAGCCATGTAGGGGGTTAAGGTCAGAGGCCTTCAGGCCCTCCATGTGAATAGAAACTACCCACCAAAGCTCTAGATGCTTCTGGCCTGAGCAGAGCACTAACAGAGTCTGCTACAAAGGCTCGGGCAGGACGAATACCAGCTCCCCAGTGTTCCAGTCCCAGGGCCCCCAGGACCCCAGCTCTGCTTCTCCCCCACCCTCTGCTGCTCGGGCCTCTGCAGTGGGAGCTGCAACCGTCCCTTTGGGGTAACCACGCACCATCCTGGGAAGTTCATCCTTACATCCCCCCTGTAGCCTTCCTGCTGCAGCTGAATTCTGGCTGCCCTGTGTTCCCGCTCCCTTCCTCTGTTCCCAGGTACATGTGCTCCTCTGTACTGCAGAGAGCGCTGGCCGCCCCCCTCGTCTGGATCCTTCTGGCCCTCCTTGATGGGAAGTGCTTCGTGTGCGCCTTCAGCAGCTCCGTGGACCCTGAGAAGTTTCCAGACTTTGCCAACATGACCCCCAGTCAGGTGCAGCTCTTTTTGGCCAAGGTGCCCTGCAAGGAGGACGAGCTGGTCAGCAACAGCCCTGCTCGGAAGGCGGTGTCTCGCTACCTGCGGTGCCTCTCACAGGTAATTTGGGGCGGGGGGTGTCTTCTCCCTGCCCTGGGAAATGTCCTGCACTGGTTCAGAGGGGCACGGGGTGAGGAGGTATACATGGTTTCCTGAGGCCCCCCTCCCAATGCTAGAGACACAACCGCAGAGCATGTGGTCCCTGGAGGGGTGGTCAGAAACATGACCCACACACAGGACAGTGTCAGGCCTTAGGAAGTGGGCACTTTGCCATCAACACTAACTCACCTGAGGGCGGAGATCAGGTGTCCATACCCTTCTGGAGTCAGCTAGGCTCATCTCCAGGTTGGATGGCAGGAAAACACTGCAGATATACTGCACTAACCTGCCCCCACCCCACACACACATTCTGCCCACCCCTCAGAAAACACTAATTACCAGTTATGAGGCACTTATGTGTCAGGCACTGTGTTAAGTATTTCACATCCATTACTTCATTTAATTCTCAAAACTGCCCTATGAGATAGATGCAATCATGATTGTCCCACTTTGCAGATGAGGAAACTGAGGCTCTGAGAGTTTAGTTCACAAGGCCAAAGGCACACAGTTTGTAAGAGGCTGGGCAGGAATCTAAAATGCCATTCCTCCAAACCCTCCCCTACTATGCAGGTCCTCCCTAGAAGCTTGGCTCCCCACGGAGCACAGAATCCATTATCCTGGGAACAAACCCCAGCCCAAGCTCCAGATCCCACCCTCACCACTGCCAGAGCCCTGCTTGGGCTGTGTCTCCCCAAAAGTGTTTACACGCTCCCACCACGTGCAGAGCATCACTGGAGATACACCCTAGCTCTTTGGGGTGTCGGGACAGGCTCATAGCAAACACAGGCCCATGGAGTGGCAAAGAGAAGACCAGTGCTTGGGACACACTTGATTCTGCTTCAGACTGTGACCTCGGCCGTGAGCCCATTCCCCTTTGGGCCTCGGGTTCTCCTGCAAAACAAGTGGAGGTTCAGTCTACTCACCTTGATGTCCCTGTGGACGTAAACACTGTAGACTAGTTCACTATCACCGGAAAGACTGCAGAATCCTCAGACCAGGGTTTGAGTCCTGTTCAGTTCAGTCGCTCAGTCATGTCCGACTCTTTGCGACCCCATGAATCGCAGCACGCCAGGCCTCCCTGTTCATCACCATCTCCCTGAGTCCTGACTCAGCTGTAAATGATCAGTCACATTAAATGCTCCTCCAAGTAAAATACTCACACAAGCATTTTAAACTTAGAGTGGGGTGAGGGGAGGGCCTTGTGAGAGGCCAGGCAGAGAGCTTTGTCAATCACATCTACAAATGATAAGGACTCAAATAAGTCTTGTGGTTTAGAGGATGATTTCTCTGCTCCAGGTCTATAAAGTTGCTCTAGTCCTAGGCGATGTCTCAATACCTTTGGCTGGGCAGAGGGGAGGGCCAGGAGCTGGCCAGGTTGGGGAGAATTACTTCCAGCCGCTCTTTACTCTTGGCCTGGAACACTGTTTCCTGTTCACATCTTGTAAACTATCATCAGCCTTTAGGTCTCAGCCTCAACTTTACTGTTCTCTGAGGCCTCAAATTCAGGTCAGGTGTCCTCTCTCTGAATTTCCATGACCCAAGATACATCCCTCAACATGGCACTTAGCCAGGCATCACCTATGTCATTGTAACTTCCACTAAAGTGTTAGCTCTATGAGAGCAAAGACTGAGTCCTTGGTGTCTCCCCAAAAATAAAGGATGGATGGATGCGTAGATGGGAGGGATGCACATATATAAGCATGGATGAAGAACCAGATAAAAAGATGAAAGGATGCTGAGTGGATGCACAGATGAATGGATGAGAGTGCAAGGAAGGCAGAACTACCTCCGCCCAATGTAGGTTTTCAGCTGAGACTCTAACAAAAAGAAAGATTAACAGGAGGAAACTAAACGGTTTATTACTGTGTGCAGTGCTCATCAGGCCAGGGGGAACCTAAAGCAGAGTCACTCTAAGAGGTGGCTTAGAACTGTGGCTTATATAGCATCTTCAGCTATGAACAATACCTTTGTAGAGAAATGTCAGGACAAAGGAAAGCAGCTTTATGCTTCCACGGGTGGAAACTGTGGGAAGATAAATAAATACATGGGAGGAAACTAAAGGAGTAGGGTGTGTTTGTTCAGGAGGAAGGCAGGCGGGATAAATAACAAGTGGATTGATGATTGGATAGAGATAAATGGAAGCAAGGATGAGAGTATGGGAACATGAATGGATGGGAGGATAGATGGTTGGATAGGGGGATATGGACAGATAGGAGCATGGTTGAGAGGGTGGCTTGATAGGAAGACAATAGATATATAGTCAGATAAGAGGATGGATGACAGGATGGGTGAGAGATAGTTGGATAGAAAATAGATGGAAGGAGAAATGAATGAATGGGAGAGAGGATGGATGGAGGTAGTTGGTAGAACGGATGACTGAATTGGAAGGCAGATAGATCTGAAAATGGATGGAAGGGATAAGTAAAGGGAACACCCTTGCCACGCTGTACAATATCTGTGTGCTTGAATGCTCACCTTAGTGCTCCCCACCCTCTAGGCCATTGGCTGGAGTCTCACCCTGCTGCTGATCGTCCTGGCCTTCCTGGCCCGCTGCTTGAGGCCGTGCTTCGACCAGACAATCTTCCTGCAGCGCAGATACTGGAGCAACTACGTGGACCTGGAGCAGAAGCTCTTCGACGAGACATGCTGTGAGCACGCGCGGGACTTTGCGCACCGCTGCGTGCTGCACTTCTTCGCCAGCATGCAGAGCGAGATGCGGGCGCGGGGGCTGCGCCGGGACTCTGTGGGTAGGGGTCCGGAGACCCCTGAGAGGCCCGAGCCCCCAGACAGCCTGGACGGCGGAAGCGGGAAGGCCCACCTGCGCGCAGTCTCCAGTCAGGAGCAGGTGGACCGCCTCCTAAGCGCCTGGTACTCCAGCAAACCACCACTTGACCTCACAGCATCCTCTGGGCTCTGGGGGTGCGGCCTCAGCCATCGCGCCCCCACAGTGGTCCCGGGCACCAGGGCGTCCCCACACACCGACGTGTAAGGACCCAGACCACTTCCTCACGTAAAATGCCCACACTGACAAGGAGGTGGGGGCTTTCCAGGCAGTGGGGACCCCATGGCAGGGCAGCTTAACCCTTGTCAGCCTCCTTCCCCAGAACAGCCCAGTGCCTGGCCTAGTTTCTGGGCGTGGCCTCTTGTGTGCTCTAAAGCTGTGGTTCACAAACTTCATTGTGCTCACCTGTTCACCTGGACTCTTGTCAAATGCAGATTCTGATTCAGTCCATCTAGGACCAGGGCCGAGACTGCATTGCTAAGGAGCTTCTCATGCTTCTGGTCAGTGGACCAAACTCCAAGTAGAGTAAGAGTCTAAACAGATCTGTCCTGGGTGCTGGGTCCTAGATGTCCATATTCTAATCTAAAATAATAATGACCACAGCACCTGCTTGTATGATGCTTACTATGTACTAGGCACTGCTCTGACTTCTTTCCATATATAACTCATTTAATCTTAATGATAATCTGACGAGGTATAATGATGACTAGCCCCATTTTTTAGAGAAGAAAAGTGAGGCATTAAAGGTTAAGGTGGCTGAGGTCACCCATATAAGAGCTGGAAATTGATCTCAGGACATCAGCTCTAGAGTCTGCTCTGAGCCACTACATTAGTCCTCTAGACTGTGTGTGTGTGTGTGTGTGTGTGTTTTCAGGGCCGTGGCTGGGTTTCCTGCAGCCTCCAACAAGGTTCTCTGAGTGAACTCATCAAACTCTGCTTGAGAATTTTTCTTAAAAGTACAAATTAGTGTCTCTTGCTGACTACTGCAGGGGGATTTTTCTGTTTCTGAATGTCAAGGGGGCGCTGACCCTTCCAACTCCCATCTTCTCCAGTTCCACCGATTCTACTCTAACCAACCAAGGCCAAGCAGCCTTTCAGGGGCAGCTCCTTTGTCAGCCCACCCTTCTGCTCACCTCCAGCCAGCAAGAACTTTCTCTGCCACCTCTCCACTCACCACCCTCCTCACCACCTGCAGCCTGACCCCTGAGCTTGACCTTGCTTTCTAAGGCTGCCTCCTTTGCCAGGCATCCCAGGGGCATCTACCCACTGCCCTCAGCAAGAAGCTGGCACCATGGTAAGAATTTCCCTAGGGATACGAGGAATGGACCAGATCTGCCAGTCAGGGTGCAAATCGGGTGTCCAGGCAGCCCTAGACATCTCCATTGAACAAACACCTCAGGTGATTCTGCAAAATCCAGTGTTTAAAAACCTCTGGACCAAGTGTGGGTGTAGGGTCTGACTCGGGGATGAAGACCCTCGAAATACCAGGGTTACATCTTCCTGGAAGAACTGCTTCTTGGTCTCTGGCAGCCCAAACAGCAAGGGCTGGGGAAGATCTACTCTGTGAGCTCCTCTAGGTCTCTGCCCTTCCCTGATGACTCATCACCCCCATCCCCCCACACATCCTGTTATTGCCTCTGTCAGCACAACAGTGCCTGGTGACCACAAGCATGCACTAGGCTCACTCTGTGCTTTACTGGTAATGAGGGCATGGGGGCAGTACAGGGGTCCTGGAGCTCAGCTCCCTCCGTATCAGGCAATCTCTGCTCTCCTGGGTGCTTGCCAAAGGGCGTGGGAGGACCAGGCTATCCATACAGCCCAGTCTTTCCCCTGCTACCTTGCTGTGGTCAGGCCATGCAAATATCTAAAATGGTACTGGGCAGGGCAAGATTTAGGCAAAATGTTAGCAGGGATTGGTGGGGGAGGGAGGAGGCAGACCTTGGACATGATCCAGTCAGCAGGGCCGAGTGCCCAGCCCAGGGAAAGGAGGCTCAGGGACCTGGGCTTTAAAGGAGCAGTATCTGGACCAGTAAAGGGCCACTGACTGCAATCAATGCCCTTGCCTTCTTATATTGAGCCTACTGCATAGAAAGCACTGTGCCGGGGAGGAGGGAAGGAAGAATACACAGACGATTTATATTGCCTGGCCCCCAAGGAACTCAGTCTCTATTAGAGGGACTGAGATGGGTACAGAAATCATTACAACCCAAAGCAAAAGTTGTAAAGTGATATGATAGCGCCAAGCTGTGTGCCACAGAGATTCAGCATGAAGAGTAGTGGCTCCAAGCTGAGAGACTCAGAAGGATGTCATCACAATGGGCCTTAAAGGATGGGGGTGGGGGTTTGACAGTAGAGAGGGACGGGGGTGGGGGACAAGAGCATATACAGGAGGAAACAGAACAAAAGCAAAGAATTGGGAAACGGGCAACGTCTGGTTCACTGATTCACTCAGCAAACATTGATGGAATGCCTAGAGCCCCAAAGAGCAGGAAAGGCATCGTCCTATCTTAGTGGAGATTCCAGTCTGAAGGGGAGATAAGACGTGAGCCAGAGAACAAACAACCAAGTGCAGGGTGTGTGGTCCAGTCTGGCCAAAGTGAAGGACCTTGGCCAGAGGGCCAAGGAGTCTATTCCAATGAATCCCACCAAGAGATGCTTTCTGAGCCCCACACCCAGTGATACCTTCTTGGATCCTCAGCCTTTGATAGCCCTCAAATGCCTCCTTACCCTCTTCAGTCCCCAGATGACATGGTTTCAAACCCCAAACCCCTTTGCCATCATCCTTTCACACCACCATTTACTCATATCCTAGGAGAGAGGCCTTGTGTAGCACATGCCACGCCACTTGGGAGTGAGGGACCCAGGTGGCAGGCTGCCACCTGCTCCCCTCCCAGGAGAGCAGCCCTCGTGGGTGCTCATGCTCATTGCCCAAGTATCCTTCAACTCTGGGAGACAGTCCTTCTGCACACACCCTGTACACAGGGCCTCTCTTCTGGGAGACACGGCGACCAGCTGGGCAAGGCAGAAATGTACTGTAAGAGTGACTTTGGCTGTGTTAGTCCCCTGTCTTATATGGTCTGGGCAGCTGCGGTTCTGCATGAGAAGTGGAAGATGGTGGCATCCTTGAGGGTTTTGCTCAGGTCTTTGAGTTTATCCTGCAGGCAAGTGCTTCCGGGCAGAGTCAAAAGGCAAAATGATACTCCACCTGGCAGTGATCCCTGAAGCTGCAGGAATGGATACACCAGCGCGAGAGAGACGGAGTGAGAGAGGAAAGACTGAGACCTTTAGAGCTTTGGGGGAGAAAGTCGGGGCAGCAAGTGAGAATAAGGAATCACAGAGGCAGAGGTTCTATAAGAATGCCAGGGGGCAACCTGGTGCTCTGTGACAACCTAGAAGGGTGGGATGGAGTGGCAGGTGGGAGGGAGGTTCAAGAGTGTTAGGACATCCGTATACTCATGGCTGATTCACGTGGCTGCATGGCAGAAACCAACACAACATTGTAAAGCAATTATCCACCAATGAAAAAAAAATTTTAATTATGTTTTGAGAGCCAAAACTGATCAAGTTTTGACTATTTCATTCAATCCATGCCTTGATGACATAAGATTTTACTAGATGGACTCTAAGACCCTTCCCAGCACTGGCATTCTATGGTTCTAAGAGTCCATTCTTGGTAATATCTAAATAATCATTACAGTCATAGAGATTTATACTTTCTGGGGAACAGAATCAGTCAATAAACAAGAAGCTTTTTTAAGAAAAAAAAAAAAAAGAATGCCAAGGAGGAGTGAATTTCAAGACGAGGGAATGAATGAATAAAAGTTGCTCAATAGTGTCCAGCTCTTTGTGACCGCATGGACTATACAGTCCATGCAGTTCTCCAGGCCAGAATACTGGAGCGGGTAGCCTTTCCCTTCTCCAGGGGATCTTCCCAATCCAGGGATCAAACTCAGGTCTCCTGCATTGCAGGTGGATTCTTTACCAGCTGAGCCACAAGGGAAGCCCAAGAATACCGGAGTGGGTAGCCTATTCCTTCTCCAGGGATCTTCCCAACCCCAGAATCAAACCGGAATCTCCTGCATTGCAGGTGGATTCTTTACCAACTGATCTATCAGGGAAGCCCTAAAGATGAGGGAAGGATGAGCAATGAATCCAGAGCTTCAGGGAAACCAGCAGTGGAAATGCAGGGGATTGAGGGAAAATCACAGGTTCTTGGTAACCTTCCAGGGCAGGGGAATGCTCCCCCAGGGAGGTGGTCCTGGCAAAGCAGATGGATGGGTTTCTGTAGGAATCATCTAAATCCCTGGGCACCCACCCAGCCTCATAAAGGAAGAGTGGGAGGTCTGGAGCCTGCTCCTGTTTAGAATATTAACATGGAGGAGGGCACCAGGACCCAAAGACTATGATGGGAGTCAAGGAATCCATACCTCTCTGCTGAGAGCCCATCTCTGCCCAACTGTTTGAGGTCAAATGAAATGAGTTCTCCTTGAAGCTTGATCAGCTCTCACATCGGGGAGGGCCGGAGGGGTATGGGAAGAGGAGAATGGCCCTGAGGCTCTAGAGAAGGGCAGTAGGAGATGGCTGGGGTGGCCAATGGTAGCAGAATAGAGGTGTCACTGGCCTGCCAGTGGCTATCGAAGTGGTGGTGAGCTTTGAATGGATACCAGCCTTTCCTGCCCACCCAGCCAGCACATAATGCTGTTCAGCCCTTCTTACTCTGCTCACAAAGGCTAACAGAGCCAGAGCGGTGAGGACTGTCACATCCTATTTGTGTCCAGATTCCTGCCTCCTCACAAATTCATCTTGGTCCAAGGCTCACTTCTCTCCTTTATTCACTTACTCGGGTATTCATTCAAATATTCAGCACTTGTTAACTAAGCATCTCTTATACCAGCACACTGTTCTGAGCCCCAGGAACATAGGAAAACGAAACAGATGTGGGCCTTTATGGTCCGATGGGAGCTCTGGATATTAAACAAACACACCCTCCAAAACACATTACTAACTGAGATCAGTGCTGTAAAGAGGAAGTACATGGGTCGGGTGGAGGGCATGAAAGCCTTTGTCAGCAGGACTCAACTAAGCTAAGGGTTCAGGATCTTCTCTCAAGAAAGGCAACCTACTGAATAGAAGATATTTACAAATGATACTCCAGTAATGGGTTAATATCCAAATGATATAAAGAACTCACACAACTCAAGGTCAAAAAAGCAAACAACCTGATTTAAAAAATGGGCAGAGGACCTGAATAGACATTTTTCCAAAGAAAAGATATATATGGCCAACAGGCATGTGAAAAGATGCTCAACACTATGAATGATCAGGAAAAGGCACATCAAACCCACAATAAGACATCACCTCTCACGTGTCAGAATGGCTATTATCAAAAAGACAACAAATAACAAGTATTGGTGAGGGTGTAAAGAAAAGGGAAGCTTTGTGTACTGTTGGTGCAGCCACTAGGGAAACAGTAGGGAGATTTCTCCAAAAGTTAAAAATAGAACTAGTCTATGATCCAGCAATTCCACTCCTGAGTATTTATCTGGAAAAAAAAAAAAAAAACCCTCATATTTTAGAGCGACAAGAACCAAAATTCAGTTACATGCATTTCTTATCTTTGAGACTTATTTCCATGAGCCAACATCCCTATGTTCATTGCAACGTTATTTACAAGAGTTAAGATATGGAAGCAATGTAAGTGCCCATCAACAGATGAACGGATAAAGAAGATGTGAAATATGTGTATAGAATGGAATATTACTCAGTCATAAAAAAGAATGAAATCTCGCCATTTGCAACAACATGGATGGGCCTAGAGAGTTCTATGCTAAATGAAATAAGTCAGAGGAAAGACAAATACAGTATGATTTCACTTATGTGGAGAATCTACAAAACAAATGAACACATGTCACAAACAGAAAGAGAGTCATTGATATAGAAAACAAATAGTGCCTAAGGGGAGAGGACTTATGGGAGGAGAGAAATAGGGAAGGGAGATTAAGAGGTGCAAACTTTTAACTGCAAAATAAATGAATATTCATTCAAATATTCGGCACTTGTTAACTGAGCATCTCTTACACCAGGGACACTGTTCTGAGCCCCAGGAACGTAGCAGGGAAACAAAACAGATGTGGGCCTTTATGGTCCGACGGGAGCTCTGGATAGTAAACCAACACGCCCTCCAAAACACATTACTAACTGAGATCAGTGTTATGAAGAGGAAGTACACAGGTATGAAATGTCAGTATGGGAAATATAGTCAATAATTGTGTAATATCTTTGTATGGTGACAGATGGTGATAAACTTACCATGGTGATTGTTTTGAAATGTATAGAAACATCAAATCTCTATGCTGCATACCGAGAACTAACCTAGTGTTGGTCAATCATACTTCAAAAACAAACAAAAGAATGGGTGGAGCTCAGAGGCACCTGTTTGCACTGATGTCTAGAGTCAAAGAGGAAGATGAAAGAGAGCAGAGACAAAAGTAAGAGGTGAGGGCTTCTCTGCCAGAACTCAATCACATGACCCTAAGCCACATGAAACAGGGGCGGGAATTGTACGGAAGGCCATGAAAGGTTTGCTGGGCACTACCATTTTTTGTCACAATGTACAGCCTCCAGTACAGTTTGACTGATGCAGAAGAGAATAGCTCTCTGTCCTTGTCAGTTAAAGCCCTCCTGCCTCTGATAAAACAGCCTGACAGTCCTTGAGCCACCCCGGCAGCCCCATCTAATGGCTCAGTGCCCCCCAGTTGCTGGATGAGCGCTGTGCATTACACACACTCATGCTGTCCTGTGCAAATGAGGCATTTTCCTAAAGTACAGCATCCGCTCTCCAGAGGCCCCCTTTGCATGCTGCTTTTCATGACACTTAACTCTTTCAAGGTGGAGGGAACTCATCAGCGCTGGGATGGGTGCCCAGACACACTCCAGAGGGTGGGAGGAGAAGGGGCTGGTGCACACCCCAGTGGCGGCCGTGGTTGGGTTTGCTGTCAATGCACTGAAACGTTTGAGTAGGGCTATGATATCCTGCTTTCCACGTACACCCAGTCATGCTCAAGGAGTTCAGGGGAGAAATGATGAAGACACAAAGCACTGCTAAGTCACTACCAAATACCCTGCCACGGTCGGCAGGGTAATGGGCTCCCAAAGTCCACCGAGGGTCCCCTATCTCCAGAATGTGTTACCTGCAACAGGGACTTGGCAGATACGATTCTGCTGAAAAGCTTGAGATGAGGAGATGATCCTAGATTAGCCAGGTGGGAGGTTCCTAATCTTCCTCAAATCCCAGTGCATCATGACATTGGTCACTTTGGTACACGATACTGGGGCAAACCAAGGGAATTTGGAGATACCTTTTGGGAGCCTGTTGGGAACAAGGCAATGATATTGCTATCTTCTTGATCTAATATAATTATGAGAAAAAGAGGGAAGATGTAAAACAAAGTATTAGGAAAGATATTAAATATTGAATTGATACAAAACATTAAAATGGAATCTCCCAGACTTCTTAAAATGAGAAATTTGAGCTTTCTTCAGTGAACACAGCTTTTTAACATTGGACTTCTTGCATGAAATGACCACAGGCGATTCTCGTTCAACGGTTTTTTACAAAATTTTAAAATTTTATTTTGTAAGGATTTTTCTTAAAATTAACAGATAACATTATATTAGTTTCAGATGCAAAACATAACTAGTTATTTGTATATTGTTAAATGTTTCCCACAATAAGTCTAGTTAGCATCCATCACCATGCGTGGTTAAAAAAATTTTTTTATGATGAGAACTTTTAAGATCTACTCTCTTAGTAACTTTCAAACATACAATACAGTATTATTAACCATAGTCACCATGGCATCTGGTCCCGTCACTTCATGGCAAATAGATGGGGAAACAGTAGAAACAGTGACAGACTTTATTTTGGGGCTCCAAAATCACTGCAGATGGTGACTATAGACATGAAATTAAAAGACACTTGCTCCTTGGAAGAAAGCTATGACCAACCTAGACAGCATATTGAAAAGGAGAGACATTACTTTGCCCACAAACATCCATCTAGTGAAAGCTATGGTTTTTCCAGTAGTCATGTATGGATGTCAGAGTTGGACTATAAAGAAGGCTGAAGGCCAAAGAATTGATGCTTTTGAACTGTGGTGTTGGAGAAGACTCTTGAGAGTCCCCTGGACTGCAATGAGATCAAGCCAGTCAACCCTAAAGGAAATCAGTCTTGAATATTCATTGGAAGGACTGATGCTGAAGCTGAAGCTCCAATACTTTGGCCACCTGATACGAAGAGCTAACACACTGGAAAAGACCCTGATGCTGGGAAAGATTGAAGGCAAGTGGAGAAGGGGATGACAAAGGGTGAGATGGTTGGATGGCATCACCAACTCAATGGACGTGAGTTTGAGCAAGCTCCGGGAGAAGTTGAACGACAGGGAACCCTGGCGTGCTGCAGTCCATGGGGTCGCACAGAGCTGGACACAACTGAGTGACTGAACAACAACAAAGGAGATGATAAACTTAAAGCCAATTTTTACAGCTATATGAGCATCTACAATGGCTTGAACGGTATGTAAAGACTCTAACATTCATTGACTTTCAATAACTGTAAATACAATTCTAGTGATCATGAGAATAAAGGATTTAGAATCTAATCAAGCTGCTTTATTCCAAGTATTTTAAAATCACACTGAAGTTAGGATTTGCAGAGAGTGTATATGTGTTTAGAGCAGCCACCTGAAGTCAATTTGGGCACCATGAAAAGGGTACATCAGCTACAAATAGAGACCCATGTCCACTACAGATGGAAGACAGAGATTCCAGACAGCCTCTTAAAGCCACACTCCTGCTGGGCTCCCAGCCTCCTGGGTCACCTCACCCCACATTCCGCACCAGGGGCTGTGTGCCAGGCTCTGCCCGCCGCTCAGACCTTTTGTCAGCCGTCTGCATTGACACAGCAGTAGATGCACAAGGGTGGACACCCCCTTTGCTGGGTCTCTCTCACCTGCTGTCCACTGGTGCCCCTCCTTGGCATCCTCTAACAGGGTCCTCCAGTGGCCACCAGCCTGAGTGCTCCAGTTACCCAAGGCCCAGCTTGAGGACTGATGGGAGCAATACTCTTCCCCACCTGTATCCTACTTGTGACATGCTAGCATTGAGAAGAAAGCCAAAAAAATAAAAAAATGCTTCCCTGCCCCCTTCCTCACCTCCCCACTCCCACCTGGCCTGAGTTCAAATCCCCTTCTTCCACCCACAAGTTGTGTAGCCTTTAGCTGGCGTCGGGGAGAAAGAAACCTGTCCTCTACACTTCTGGTCCTTCTGACTGGTTTAAGAATTAAATTAAAACAAGACAAATTAACAGGAGAAAATAAAAATTTAATTTCTTATGTATGGGAATCCCACATACATGAGAGATTCAGAGCCAGAAAGATAAAATGAGGTGCTTAACACCATCCTGAGCTAAGGAATGGGGTAGGAGCCTGGGGGCTTCCTAGGAGAGGATAGTCATGCACAGGACAATAAATGTTACAAAACCAGGTCTGTTTGCCCAACACACAGCAGTCCAAACACCGAGATGACAAGGTCTGCAGCAGAGGAAGCGTTTTTTTCCGCAGGGAAGACAATGGAGATGGGAGAACAAGCCTCAGATCTCTGTCCCCCAAGGCAAGGCGGTTGGGATATTTATGGAATAAGCCGGTGGTCTTGGCATGGGGAAAGGTGATTGGAGGCAGGGGAAATGTGAGGTAACTGGTGTTCTGCTCAGGTGTACCTGGGTTACATGCTTCTGAATACTCAAAACTATAGCCACTTAGCATGATCTGAAGGTAAAGTTTTCCAGTCTCTGATGGAGAAGGAAATGGCAACCCACTCCAGTACTCTTGCCTGGAAAATCCCATGGATGGAGGAGCCTGGTAGGCTGCAGTCCATGGGGTCACGAAGAGTCAGACACGACTGAGCGACTTCACTTTCACTTTTCCCTTTCATGCATTGGAGAAGGAAATGGCAACCCACTCCAGTGTTCTTGCCTGGAGAATCCCAGGGACGGGGGAGCCTGGTGGGCTGCCGTCTATGGGGTCGCAGAGTCGGACACGACTGAAGTGACTTAGCAGTAGCAGCAGTAGATATCAAAAAATCATTCATAAAACACCTGTGTGCAGGCCCAGTTTTCGGGTTGGTGGTCCCAGCCAGCCTTAGCTGGCTTGCACTGGAAAGAGCTGACTCCAAGTTTCCGTAAGTCAGTTGGGTTACGTGACACTAAGAAGATATGCAATTAAAGAGGAAAAAAGGGGGGCTTCCCTAGTGGCTCAGTGGTGAAGAATCCGCTTGCCACTATAGGAGACAGGGGTTCAATTCTTGATCCAGCAAGATCCCACATGCCAAGGATCAACTAAGCCTGTGATCCAGAGCTGGAGAGCCACAATTACTGAGCCCACGTGCACAACTACTGAAGTCCACATCCCTAGAGCCCGTGCTCCACAACAAGAGATGCTATGGCAATGGGAAGCCTGAGCATTGCAGCTAGAGAACAGCCCCTGTTAGTGACAACTAGAGAAAACCTGTGCAGCAACAAAGACCCAGCACAGCCAAAAATAAATAAATAAATAAATAATTTTTTTAAAGAGGGAAAAAAGTAAGCAAGCTTAATAAGTGAAGGCAGTTTATAAGCAGAGGGGTTTTTACAGGTTCTTCCCCTATCTGTTGCTCTGAAAGACAAGCTCAAGAATTCTTGTTCACCACCAGAATCCACCTGCAATACTGGAGACCCCAGTTCAATTCCTGGGTCAGGAAGACCCCTGCAGAAGGGATAGGCAACCCACTCTACTATTCTTGGTCTTCCCTGGTGGCTCAGACAGTAAAGAATCCTCCTGCAATGGGAGACCTGGGTTCAATCCCTGGGTTGGGAAGATCCACTGGAGAAGGGCATGGCAACCCATTCCAGTGTTCTAGCCTGGAGAATCCCCTTGGACAGAGGAGCCTGGCAGGCTCCATGGGGTCTCAAAGAGTTAGACTGAGTGACTAATCACAGCACTAGCTGCTGTAAAGTCTGTAGGGGTATGATTTCATAAGAAGACATGCAGCTGTATGGTGACCAGAGGTTTGCCCTGACATACCAGGAAAAAAATTTCTCTGGGAAAAATTCGCAGTTTAAGTTCTGCAAGTTAGTTAAGGGAGGGGCAGTAGATTCTCTGGAGCCCACAGGGTCTCCACTTCCATTAGTTCAAATAAGCTGTATGCCAAAGTATTGTAACCAGGAAAAGGTTAATTTTGAATTCATGCTGGATCTGCTTCTGTGACTTTAACCCTCATCTTGCCATTTTTGTTGTTCAGTTCAGTTCAGTCGCTTAGTCGTGTCCGACTCTTTGCGACCCCATGGACTGCAGCATGCCAGGCCTCCCTGTCCATCACCAACTCCCGGAGCTTACTCAAACTCATGTCCATTGAGTTAGTTATGCCATCCAACCATCTCATCCTCTGTCGTCCCCTTCTCCTCCTGCCTTCAATCTTTCCCAGCATCAGGGTCTTTTCAAATGAGTCATTTCTTCACATCACGTGGCCAAAGTATTGGAATTTCAGCTCCAACATAGTCCTTCCAGGGAATATTCAGGACTGATTTCCTTTAGGATGGCCTGGTTGGATCTCCCTGCAGTCCAAGGGACTCTCAAGGCTTTTGTTGCTGGAGGCAAACATAATGGCCTGCTTCAGGGAAATACCCTGAGCCAGCCTACCTGTGAAGGACCATAAGGAAGTGAAACTAACACATCCTCCTACCTGAGGCTTGCTGTTCTAGTGGACATTTGCAAGGACCGAATATTCTTTTTACTTTGTTTCCTTCCCTCCCCTCCATCTCTGATCCATAAAAGAACCTGGCATCCAGGCCCCGACAAGGTGATTATTTTGAGGTGCTAGCCTGCAGTCTACTCCATCAGCTGGCTATCAAATAAAGTCCTTCCCTTAACACTGAAGCCCTTGTGGCACACTGGTAAAGAATCTGCCTGCAATGCAGGAGACCTGGGTTAGATCCCTGGGTTGGGAAGATCCCCTGGAGAAGGAAATGGCAACCCACTTCAGTATTCTTGCCTAGAGAATCCCATGGACAGAAAAGCCTGGAAGGAAATGGTAACCCACCCCAGTATTCTTGCCTGGAGAATCCCATGGACAGAAAAGCCTGGCAGGCTACAGTCCATGAGGTGGCAAAGGGTTGGACACAACTGAGCTACTAACATTCACTCACTTGTGTTAACATCTCGTCTGGGATTTATTGGCCTCTTGTGTGGCAGCGAGCAGAGTGAGCTTGGACTCGGTAACAGTAGCACATATTGAGGAGGTCTGCCCTGAACCTACAGTCGTGACTTTACCTCCCTGAGCCCAAGTGCCGCCCTCTGTGACATGGGGACAATAGCAGCTCCCCCAGGACGTTGTATGAGGATCCCATGAGGTGGCGTGTGTGGAGTGCTAGCATGGGGCCCAATCAGCGGAAGTGCCGGTCAGCGCCAGTCCTTGGTGGTCACATGGAGATACACAGACACAAAGCCCACTCACGTGATTACATTAGAGGAAGAGGCTGGTACCAAGTTTGACTGCTCCCTGCTTGAGGGCCAATACTTGAGGGACAAGGGTTGGTGGAAAAGGAAAAGTTGGTCTCCTGCTTTATTCAGGAGGCCAGCAACCTGGGAAGGCAGTGAACAAATATCCTAAGACCATCTCCAAGTTGTAGGTCAGAGGACAAAGTTTTAAGCTGTGTGAGGTGGGGGCTGCCTGGTGTGTGATTAGCTCGCACACGGTTCTCAGATCGGTTGGCCTCAAGGTGAAGTTTCAAGTGTCACTGATCTTCTGGTTTCAGCTGGTCTGGGGTCTGAGTGCCTGTGATCAACGGTTTTTATCTGGTGGGGGTCTGCTTCCTCTTAAAGCAACTTAGGAATGTGGGTCAGGCCTTTATCTATATTTTTCAGGGAACTGGGAGTTCAGTGACTACTTAGTGGCTGGTCTGTCCCGTAAATCGTTACCAGCTATTCTTCGTTTCTACATCTCCATTTGGTTTTAGAAAAGGCAGAGAAACCAAAGATCAAATTGCCAGCATCTGCTGGATCATGGAAAAAGCAAGAGAGCAGAAAAACATCTATTTCTGCTTTATTGACTACGCCAAAGCCTTTGACTGTGTGGATCACAATAAACTGTGGAAAATTCTGAAAGAGATGGGGATACCAGACCACCTGATCTGCCTCTTGAGAAATCTGTATGCAGTCCAGCAAGCAACAGGTAGAACTGGACATGGAACAACAGACTGGTTCCAAATAGGAAAAGGAGTACATCAAGGCTGTATATTGTCACCCTGCTTATTTAACTTATATGGAGAGTACATCATGAGAAATGCTGGGCTGGATGAAGGACAAACTGGAATCAAGATTGTGGAAGAAATATCAATAACCTCAGATATGAAGATGACACCACCCTTATGGCAGAAAATGAAGAGGAACAAAAGAGCCTCTTGATGAAAGTGAAAGGGGAGAGTGAAAAAGTTGGCTTAAAGCTCAACATTCAGAAAACTAAGATCATGGCATCCAGTCCCATCACTTCATGGCAAATAGATGGGGAAACAGTGGAAACAGTGTCAGACTTTATTTTTGGGGGCTCCAAAATCACTGTAGATGGTGATTGCAGCCAGGAAATTAAAAGATGCTCACTCCTTGGCACGAAAGTTATGACCAAGCTAGACAGCATATTAAAAAGCAGAGACATTACTTTGCCAGCAAAAGTCTGTCTAGTCAAAGGTATGGTTTTTCCAGTAGTCATGTATGGATGTGAGAGTTGGACTATAAAGAAAGCTGAGCGCCGAAGAATTGATGCTTTTGAACTGTGGTGTTGGAGAAGACTCTTGAGAGTCCCTTGGACTGCAAGGAGATCCAACCAGTCCATCCTAAAGGAGATCAGTCCTGGATGTTCATTGGAAGGACTGATTTTGAAGCTGAAATTCCAATACTTTGGCTACATGATGCAAAGAGCTCACTCATTTGAAAAGAACCTGATGCTGGGAAAGATTGAAGGCAGGAGGAGAAGGGGACAACAGAGGATGAGATGGTTGGATGGCATCACCGACTCAGTGGACATGAGTTTAGGTGAACTCCAGGAGTTGTCGATGGACAGGGAGGCCTGGCGTGCTGCAGTCCCTGGGGCCGCAAAGAGTCAGACATGACTGAGCGACTGAACTGAACTAAACTCTCCATTTATAATAACAATTAACTCCTGAGTCAGCCATCTGAGACTCAGGGGAGGCCTGGGAGATTAAAGCTTTGCTACAAATGAGAGGTAGGTGGACATGGTGGAGTTGGGGTGGAGGTGGAGCTGTCTCAGAAAGACCCCACAGAGTCTTGCATGGTCATAGTTACACACACACTGAGGACGCACAGGCACTGAGGCCCAAAGCCACAGAAATTTCACACGTGGACACATGACACACAGAGACACACAGATCTGAGGGTCCCACGGAGCTGCCCTGTCCAGGCTCTCGCTTTACTTCAGTCCCAGCCCTCCTCGGGTCCCGCCCCCGCAGCCCCCATCTCACTCCAGACAGGAGCCATCTAGTTGGAGCTGGATCTAACCCACTCTTCTGGGAGAGAAGGTGGCATCAAAGGGAGCCCTCTAAACCTCTCCCACTTTGCTGTGCTGATGGTGGAGCCTTGGCTGGGTTCCCATGGACACTCTGGGTTCCTCAGCCCCAGGCAGGCAATCCCATCACCCATTCCGTTATTTTTGGACCTGGTGAAGTAGTGGTAGGAGGGAGAGCCAGGAAAGGATTTTTCATCCATAATCCACAAACACACAGACATGACCACCGAGACACAAGGAAACAGGACATAAAAACACCTGCATTATGCTTACCGGCCACAGCTCTTTCTGCCTTGCAGAAGGGGCCCTAGCAACCTCTCAGATCCAAATCCTCTGACTCCAAATTCGGGGCTTCCTATTTTATTCCTTTAGCACTATCTCCACCACCATCACCATCCATCCCCACCCTGACCACTGTCACCACCATCATCACGATATTACAGCCATCACAACCAGCAACAACAGCATAGCCATCAGGACCATTACCATCATGACTGGCATCCCACCACCATCAGCACCATCCCCATCATGACTGGCACCACCACCACCATCAGCACCATCAGCACCATTCCCATCATGACTGGCACCCCCACCACCAACAGCACCATCCCCATCATGACTGGCATCACCTCCACCATTATCATACCTATGACAGTGCCACCACCACTGCCCTCACTACATCATCATACCATTTTCTGCACTAGGGGAGGAGTCCTCTTGGATCCTGACACAGCATGGATGAAAGACCCAACGGGAAGGGCAGAAGGACACGCTTCCTAAGAGCCCAGGGGTCAAGGCCCGAAAGCCCAGGCCTCTGCAGCAGTCCTGGATTCCCCCAAACTTCAACCCTGCCCAAGGCCCTGTCTTCCCAGCTGAGTTGGAGCCTCCATCCCCACCCTCCACCAGCAGCCAGAGAACTGGTCCCGGTCAGGTGTGGTCCTCGTGGTTTCCCAGTGGCGGAGCCAGCTGTGGAGCGAGAGAAACCCAGGAGGGGTGGAGCAGGGGAGGGGAGACTGCTGCACCCGTGGGATTGGTCAAGCTGCACCCTCCCGGCCAGCACTTGACTTAGAAGGTTCAAAGAGACAGCAGCCCCAGCCTCCGCCCGGAGCTCCGCCTGTCTCAGCCATGAGGTGGGCGCCCGCTGGGCAGAGTGGGCCTCAGGGACCACCCTGAGGCTGCCGTGAGGTGGGAGGAGGCCAGCAGGCCCCGTGGGGGCACCATGGACAAGTTCCGGATGATCTTCCAGTTCCTGCAGTCCAACCAGGAGTCCTTCATGAATGGCATCTGTGGTATCATGGCCCTGGCCAGCGCCCAGATGTACTCCGCCTTCGACTTCAACTGCCCCTGCCTGCCGGGCTACAACGCTGCCTACAGCGCCGGCATCCTGCTGGCGCCGCCCCTGGTGCTCTTCCTGCTCGGCCTGGTCATGAACAACAACGTGTCCATGCTGGCTGAAGAGTGGAAGCGGCCACCGGGCCGCCGGGCCAAGGACCCCGCCGTGCTGCGCTACATGCTCTGCTCCATGGCCCAGCGCGCCCTCATCGCGCCCGTCATCTGGGTGGCCGTCACGCTGCTCGACGGCAAGTGCTTCCTCTGTGCATTCTGCACGGCGGTGCCCGTGAGCCTGCTGGGCAATGGCAGCCTGGTGCCCGGCCTGCCCCCACCCGAGCTCGCCCGCCTGCTGGCCCGGGTGCCCTGCCCTGAGATCTACGAGGGCGACTGGCTGCTGGCCCGCGAGGTGGCCGTGCGCTACCTGCGCTGCATCTCACAGGTGAGGGGCCGGATGGCCTTGGGCTGGGGGTCCCCTCACAGGTCGGGTCCCTCGGAAAGTATTCCTTCCCTGCTCTTGAAGTGGAGCTTCCGCAGGGCGTGCTCATGTTTCCCCAATAGACGCCCCCCCCCCCCCAGCCAGGGCTGGGTCTGCCCACTCAGACACAGCTCCCTGGGGTGGGGGCATATTTTCCCAAAGGGGCCCAGGGCTTCTGAAGGCGGAGGCAGGTGTCTTTCCTCAGGTCAGTGCCACCTGGGGAAAGAGGCCTGTGCCCTGTCCCGAGGTTCCCCTGAGTGGGCCCAACCGCTCAGTCAGCCCCTTGTCTTCCTTCCTGAGCTCCAGTTTGGAAACTTGGAGGAATTTGCATCCTTTTCCTCTTCCAGGCTGGGGCAGTGGTGAGGCCAGTGGGTGGCTGGGCCGTTGGGTACATTTCCCTGGCAAATGGCCCCAGCTGGCACTCCCAGCTCAGGGGAAAGAGGCTTGAGTGAGGGGATGGACTGTTGGGATGTGCCCCAAAGGCAGGGCTGGAGGGCCCACTGACGGGGGATTCTGTCGCCCTGCTTCATCATTCTCTGCCCCTCGGGCCCGGCACTCATCTGAGCCCCTCAGGACTCCTCAGCAGTTGTGCGTGGGCAGGAAGACCTGGGCGGGGGTCTGCCAGGGAGGGGACAAGGCTACAGAAGCATACACACTCTGCTGCGATGAGTCCAGACACCCCGGCCTCCCCACCAGCCTGAACGCTCCCCTCTGGGGCTTGCAGCGTCCCCGGGTGCCCCTGTGAACCTCACACTCAGTGCTTTCCTTCTCGCCTGCGCCTCCTCTCCTGTGAGCACTTGTCCATCATCCACTTACCCTCCACCTGACCTTTAAACAATTACCTCATAGACCAAAAGGGGCCCCAGAGGGCAGGCTGCCTGGCCTATAGTATGTCATTTGGACTTCAGGGGCTGAATTCAAAGTTTAATTTTAGAATTAGTTGACATCATCTAAAACCTGAAAACTATCACATAAAAGTGAGATTTCCAGGTTTACCTGAAACTTTAGGAGATTCAGCCCAGCGGGGCCCACATTTCCTCATCCACCACATGCTCTGCAGTTTCCCCGCCCAGGGTGCTCTACCATAACCCACTGACCCCCGCTACTGACAGTGGTTGCCCTGCCTCACTCACCCTGATTTGGCCGAATGCTTCTCTGTGCAATTGGGGTTGACCCTGAAGTTCAAACTGGGGGAGCAGCCTTCACCACAGTGAGTTACTGGAAGAATAGAACCAGCACCCGAGTGTCCAGTGCTCTTCAGCACAAGTTTGAGCAATTGTCCAGTTTGTCTCTGTGTCCCCTGAGGGCTCAGCTCGGAACCCACACGGGAGGCACCGACTGAGAGCTGCCGACTGACAGGCAGACAGTAGCAGAAGCCAGAGGCGAGGTACAGGACTCAGAGGAGGAAGCGTCACTGTGGGAGGTCAAGGAGGGCTTCCTGAAGGAAGAGGCATAATTAGTGAGGGCTGGTTGGCCTAATAATAGTGACTACCAGTTACTGAGCACTAACTAGGTACCAGGCACTATGCTAAGTTTATTGCCACTTTTAGTTCCCAGAACAACCCAGTGGGATGATCAACAGCCCCATTTTGTAGGTGGGAAAACTGAGGCACAGGGAAGGCAGGTACTTTGCTCCCAGTCAACTGTTAAGGTCAGGCAGACCTTGTTTTATTGCACATCACTCTATCAGGCTTCACAGATACTGCGTGTTTCACAAGTTGAAGGTTCCTGGCTACCCTGCATTGAGAAAGTCTGTTGGTGCCATTTTTCCAACACCTTTTGCTCACTTCTTGTCTCTGGGTCACATTTTGCCAATTCTCATAATATTTTAAACTTTGCGGTGATCACTGATCTTTGATGTTATTACAGCTGCTCACTGAAAGCTCAAATGATGGCTAGCATTTTGCAGCAATAAAGTATTTTTTAATTAAGTTGTACACATTGTTTTTTATACATAATGCTATTGTTTTTTATACATAATGCTATTATACATAATGTTATGTTAGTGTAAATAACTTTTATATGCACTGGGCACCCAAAAACATGGTGTGACTCACTTTATTGCCATGTTTGCTTTAATGTAACAGCCTGGAGCAGATCCCATCATATCTCTGGAATATGCCTGTGGTGCAAATAGGCAAACCCAGGCATTCTAGTTCCAAGGTCTGCCCAGCTAAGTCCTATGTATTGAGAGCCAGGCCTACATACAGGGCATTTTACTCATGCCGTCTTTTCCATGACATGGTATATCTGTGCCCATTGTATAGAAGAGGAAGTGGAGGCCATGAGGTGCCATCATTTGCTCTTTGAGTCAGTGCTCTTTCCCCTAAAGGCCCTGGCACAGAGTGTGGTTTGGGGGCCTGGACAGGCTCAGGAGGCCAGAGGGCAGTGCCCGGCTGACTCTGTCTTCTCTCGTCTCAGGCCCTGGGCTGGTCCTTCGTGCTGCTGACCACGCTGCTGGCATTTGTCGTGCGCGCTGTGCGGCCCTGCTTCACACAGGCCGCCTTCCTTAAAAGCAAGTACTGGTCTCACTACATCGACATTGAGCGCAAGCTCTTTGATGAGACGTGCACGGAGCACGCCAAGGCCTTCGCCAAGGTCTGTATCCAGCAGTTCTTCGAGGCCATGAACCACGACCTGGAGTTGGGTCACACCCACGGGGCACTGGCTGCCGGCCCCGCTGGCTCGGCTGCCCCTGCTGCCACGGAAGGGGCGGATGAGGAGAGGGAGAAGCTGCGTGGCATCACCGATCAGGGCACCATGAATAGGCTGCTCACCAGCTGGCATGAGTGCAAGCCACCCCTGCGGCTGGGCCAGGAGGAGCCACCGGTGGGCAACGGCTGGGCTGGGGGCGGGCCCCGGCCTTCACGCAAGGAGGTAGCCACCTACTTCAGCAAAGTGTGAGCCGCGGCCAGGTGAAGAGGTGGGAATGGGGGTGTGAGCCCACAGCTCCTCAGACCCCCAAACTGGATGAAGAAATGGTTGTAGGCTCCAGAGCAGACCTACGTGCCCAGGCACTCACCTGCCCATTTGAGGTGGCAAATTTGGAGTTGGAAGGGGACCTCAGTCCCCCAGCTATGGGACTATCCTGGAAGGTCCTGGAGTTATAGGGCCACGAGCAGTATTAGTCAGAGGGATTCAGAACTGCCTTTGGGGGAGACAAGCTCCCATCTGCCCAGCCCCTCCCAGGCTACTTCACCCCTGGTTCACTATCTCCTCTCAGGCTCTGTGAGCACCTTGCCCCAGTGTTCACTCATCTGTGATTTTAAAAAAAATCTTAGTTCCCTTATGCTCAAGGCTCAGGGAAGTCCAGCCACCTCATGAAGCAGGAATCCTCTGATTTTGGCTGGTCTCCTGAGTGAGGATGAACAGACCAAAGTGGGCCCTAAGGACCCGACACAGCCCCACTTGGTGGGACACGCCTATGGTCACAGGTGAGGAGATATCTATCAACAGGTAGGTCCAGTCAGGAGAAGCCAGGGTGTGGCTCACCACGGAGGTCACTCAACATCATCAAGGCGGACTGCACACTTACTCAGCACTGGCACGAAAGGCCCCTGTCTTAGTCTGCTTGAATTGTTCTAACAAATACAGCAGACTGGGCAGCTTCTAAATGACAGAGGCCTCTCTCACCATTCTGGAGACTGGAAGTCCGAGATCACGGCACTGCCATGGCCATCTTCTGATAGAGGCCCTCTTCCTGGCTGGCAGAGCATGCCAGCTCACTGTGTCCTGTGGTGGGTGAGACTGGGGGCTCTCTGGAGCCTCTTTTTAAATTTTTTTATTTATGTATTTATTTGGCTGCACTGGGTCTTAGTTGTGGCATGTGGGATCAAGTCTCCTGACCAAGGATCGAACTCAGGCCCCCTGCATTGCGAACATAAAAATCTTTACCACAGCACCACCAGGGAAGTCCCTGGAGCCTCTTTTATAAAGCATGAATCCCATGCCTTGCTGCTGCTATGCCTTGAGCATCTCCCAAAGGTCCCACTCCTTAATCCCATCGCCTTTGGGGATAAGATTCAACCTATGAATTTGAACAGGGGACATATTCAGACCATACCACATGCCAGGGAGAGGACTTGGAGATGGCCCAGACGCGTCCCTCACATCCAGGTCTCAGGTGGAAATCAGACCGTCCCCAGAGCATTTAGAAAGGGAAGCTGATGTCTTCCCATGTTCTCAGAGACCACATCCCCTGGGGAGGGTGTTCTAAAGTGCTGAAGGTCTCTGTCCTGAGGGGTGGGAGGGGAGCTGCCTAGGGTGGAAATGGCCCAGACTCAAGAGTGAGACAGAATTCAATCAAATGCTGACTCTACCACTTACAAACTGTGTCCCTCGGGTCAGTTGCCTCACTTTGCCTCAGTTTCCTCCTCTGTACAAGGGAGATGAGACACCTATCTCATGGGATTGTGTGAGGATTAAATGGGTGAAGTACGTAAAGTGCATGGCACGTGGTCGGCACTCAGTACTTGGTGGATAATGTGGGTATCGATTTCCAAATCTGAGGGCTTCTCCTCCTCCTGGACGGAAGGCGGGGACATAAGGAACTAGAGCTTCCTTTGTCCAGGGGGAAGCAGAGGGCCAAGAAGATGAGCTTCTTGCCCCAAGACATCTTGGAGACCTAAGTCCCATTTACCTAAGAATTCATTTTGATCTTAAGCCTAACAACACTGGGTTAATAATTTTCATTCTTCCTCAGGCATCCTTCCCTCTATTCCCACTTCTGAGACCCAGTCTTTCTCCTTTTAATTATTTGGGAAGAGGGAGAAACCTGGAAGCCTAGGTAGGCTGGAGGCCTCCTCCAGGAGGTGGGACTTACTCTTGGGGGCGATTCAGATGAGTGAAGACCAGGGGTGTGTTAGCAGCTGGGAGTGGGCGGCAGAGGGGGGAGTGTTGTTGTCCAGAGGAAAAAAGCCAGCCCAGAGTTATTGGGAAGTATAAATGTGGAGGGTGATCCAGAGACCCAGTGGTTAAGAATCTGCTTTGCAATGCAAGGGACACCAGTTGGATCCCTGGTGCAGGAAGATCCCACATGCCACAGGGCAGCTAAGCCCGCGTGCCACAACTGCTTGAGCCTGCGCTCAACTACTGAGCCCACGCGGCGCAACTAGGGAAGCGCACACGCCTAGAGCCTGTACCCTGCAACAAGAGAAGCCGCTGAAAGCCACTGCAGTGAAGAAGCCTGGGCACCGCAACCAAGAGCAGCCTCCCCTTGCCGCAACTAGAGAAAGCCTATGCACGGCAGCAAAGACCCACCACAGCCAAAATATAAATAAAAACAAATTTTAAAGAGCTGTGAAGGAAAGAGTAAAATTTTAGGTCAGGCAAACCTGCATTCAAATACTGGGACTGTAGGACCTGTGGCAAGTCCTTTGACCCACAATCCTCTGACCCACAGAGGATTCAATCCCAGTGGGTCAATCCCTCTGACCCACAGTTGTCTGTCTGTAAAACGGATATTTAAAAGACCTGCTTTTCAGGATTATAGTGAGGTTAAAGGATAACTTCTAAGGAAGAATCAGGAACCGTATTTGGGACATGGTAAGATGTGAAAAAAATGAACACTGGTCCTTTTCCCTTCATTCCTGCACGTGAACAAGCCCAGCTGAGGGAGGCCAGCAGGTCACTCAGCAATTCTAAGGTCACAGAACCCCAAGACTGCAGAGTGAATAGGGGTCTGGGGGTCTCTCCCTTGATCCGGGAGGGTGGGTCATCGACACTGTCTTTGGGCCGGGCCCTCCCTTTCAGCATTCCCGATCCATGACTTTTCAGCCTCAGCTTGTATACTTCCACAGACAGGGATCTCACAACCAGTTTCTGGAACAGGCTGGATAGCTCTAATTGTTACACAGGGCTTCATCTGCCTCCTCATAATTTCCACCCACCAGTCAGAGCTCTCCCCACAGGACCTCAGAAAATCCCTAGAGTCCAGAATTTTCTCATCAGCACTCCTGAGATTCTAAGCAGCATCTGGGGAGTGAGTGGAAGTGAGGACAGAAGAGCCAGCAGGGGGAGGGCTTGCTCAGAGAGCACCAGGATGGGGGAGGGGGGCCTTTGGCTTTGCATACCCCACTAGGAGTCAGCGTCAGTCTGGTGGCTCCTCACCCCGAATCCTGCTTGGGGCTCGGTTCTGGCTGCTTCTGTCAGTGGAGACCAAGTACTGGGGGTGCTCCTGAAACCAGCCTGGAGGACAGGCCCAGACCAGAAATGCCGGGGGCCTCCTGCCTGGCTCCCAAACTGGTCCCACTGGTGCAGAGCCGCTGTAGGCAGGCGGGCAGCTGCAAAACTGACTCCTCCACTTCCTCTCCTCTCCCCGCACCGCCCGCCCTCCGCCCGCCCCCACTGCCTGGCGCCCGCCTGCCTGGAGACTGTTTTTCCACTGGCTGGCTCACACCATCCATCCTGCGGGGTTCAGCCTCTTTTCTGGAGTTAAACTTTTCGGAAGACCCCAGCAGCCCCAGGCCCTGCTGGTCTCTCCGGGGCAGAAGAAGCAAAGCGGGAGGGAGAGGGCATGGGCTGGTCCCCACCGGGATCTCTGGTTCTTGCGCCACTTGGAGAGCCCTGCTCCTCAGAGGCCAAAGCTACCGGTGCCCGCAGCAGATCCCAGGTAAGGAAGGGGAGCACACAGGGCTACTCCGGGTCTACCCGGAGGGACTTTCCCGGGAGCCAGGCCCCTCCCTGAGCCCCCTCCTCCCGCTCCCCAGGCACCTGTTTCCTGTCCTGACTGCTGTTGGTGGAGGTCCCATCAGGGCCTGGATATGACACTCCAAGGCCTGGGGCCCAAGGGCAGTATTCTCAGGGGCAGTGTTCTCTCCTCTGCGCACCACCCACTAGCGTTGTGATTTTTGAACCCAGGGGAGCATATTAGAGGCCGTTAAGTCAAGAGGAGGGGCGGAGAGAGGGGGCTGCCTTTAACTGGATCATCCCCAGTAATATCACAAACTCTTGTTTCCCAGGGAGTTAGACTGGAGCTCCAGGACCACCGGAGACAGTGAGTTAGGCAAGACAGATCTCTTCTCCTTCTCCACATGGCAACCCATGTGGCACCCAGTCAGGCAGTCTTGGCAGTAACCGGGAGGGACAGTGGTCCAGAGAGGAGGCACAGAAGGAAATACTGGCAGGACACCCCACCTCTGTTTGCTGCCTGCCCCCCACCCCCCATCTCTCCACTCCCCAGCTGCCTCTGGCCTGAGGACTTTTGTTTTTCATCCCCGATAGAAAGAACAGGGGCCACACCCTTGCCTGTGTGGGCGGAACCTGGGAAGGGAGGAGTTGGGGCAGAACAGGGCTGAAGCTGGAGGCCGCAGCTACCTCCTGGCAGGCTGCCAGCACTGCTGCTACCCAGACCAAGAGCAGGCTCGAGAGACAGCCTGCCTTCGGAGGCTCCACTGTATCTCTGGCATGGCCAAGCCTTAGGCTTCATCAAGGCCTCCTTTGCTGGCTGGCTGGGCTGCCCCAGGCCTGGGGACCTCGGTGGAACATGGCTGCTGGACAAAGAAAGGGGAACCGGCGGGGAAGGGGAGGCTTGCCAGGGCTCTTGTGGATGGGCACAGAGCAGGGGCAGAGGAAACCAGGAAAGCAGAGGGCTTGCTTAGCTTGACCCACCGTTGTCCACTTCCCAGGCCTGCTTAGGTCACACTCAAAAGTCCCCTCCAGGCACGTCCATATTTGAATAGCTTTGAGCAAAGCGTTTATCCTCTGGAGGCCTTAGTTTCCTGATCTTTGCCCCACGAAGAATTATGCCCCCCACCCACCCCTCACCATCAACCTCACCTCTGGGAGGAGCCTTCAGGACTGGACAGGGTGAGATGGAGGGTGTCATACATGGGACAGTTATCAGGCACGGTTAATTCCCTTTCTTTCCCCCCAGCATTCCTAAGAGGAGGGCAAGGGCCAAATGACTTATCCTCTTTTCACAGATGAGGACACTGTAGTCCAGGGAAAAGTCACGAAGTATGTTGAGAGCCAGGATCTCCTAAACCAGTCCAGAGCCTGCGGTCTCCAAAATGAAAAGGCTCTTATGAACTCCAAGGAGGCTGCACCAGGCTCACCACTGACTGGAGACTCCTTCCTCCATACCAGCCCATAGCACAGGGTCAAGCCCAAGTCCCTCATCCACCGGACACCCACTCCAGCTTTTATACCCATGGGCTAGACACCTGAGGACACACCCTCCGTTTGTCCTAGGTCCCCCAGCACATTAACAAGTACCTGGAATCCCAAAGGGAAAGCCAGTCAATATCCCAGATTCCCCAAAGCTACAGGGCCATTCCTAGTGCCCACCTCAAGGGAAGCTTATGGGGATGACAAGAACCTAAGTGTGTGAGGCAGACAGACCTGAGCTTGAATCAGCTCTGCACTCATGTGTGAGCCGGGCAGGCAGTCACCCTGGGGAAACCTCCACCTTCTCAACCGTGCACTAGGCTATCACAGCTCAGTGCAGGACCGTGATGATGGGCAATGAGGGGTACAAAATGCCTGACATATAGTAGGAGCTCAGTGAACAGTAGCTACTCTATTTCTACCCGGCCCTGGGGCTCCCCGAGTCTCCTTCGTTTCTCACCAGCCTGACTTCACAAGCCCCTTGGTCCCTATTTTCAGAGGCAGATGCTGATTTGTCATCTACTGTCCCACAGGAAGCACCCAACTGGCCACTACAGGGGATGAAATGGCAAGACTGTGCCCTGCCTTCTGGTGCCCACTAGCCTGCAAGCTCTCGTAGTCCCACCTGGAGCCATCATCCAGATCTCCTCCTGCCTCCACCCTTGCCATCGGTCCCCCAGCTGACCCATCACCATGGCAGCCTTGATCGCAGAGAATTTCCGCTTCCTGTCACTCTTCTTTAAGAGCAAGGATGTGATGATTTTCAATGGACTGGTGGCACTAGGCACGGTGGGCAGCCAGGAGCTGTTCACCGTGGTGGCTTTCCACTGCCCTTGCTCACCAGCCCGGAACTACCTATATGGGCTGGCAGCCATTGGGGTGCCCGCCCTGGCACTCTTCCTCATTGGCGTCATCCTCAACAACCACACCTGGAACCTGGTTGCTGAGTGTCAGTACCGGAGGACCAAGAACTGCTCAGCTGCCCCCAATTTCCTCCTTCTAAGCTCCATCGTGGGCCGCGCGGCTGTGGCCCCCGTCACCTGGTCTGTCATCTCCCTGCTGCGTGGTGAGGCCTATGTCTGTGCTCTCAGTGAGTTTGTGAACCCCTATTCACTCATGGTTGGAGAAAGGAGCTTCCCACTAGCCCATGCCACAGAAATCCTGGCCAGGTTCCCATGCGGGGAGGGCCCTGCCAACCTGTCAGTCTTCCGGGAGGAGGTCAGCCGCAGACTTAAGTACGAGTCCCAGGTAAGACTGTATCAAGAGAAGCTCCTCTTTTCTCCCCTACCTGATGGCGAGTGGGCCGTTAACCCTGGAGTTAGTCCTCTGGGGCTGAGCTCTTCAGAAAATCACTAGATTAACAGCCTCAGGCATCAGAGCTGGGTATCCATGGGTTAGCGACTGGTGGGACAAGGGTCAACGCCGTCCCAAATAAGAGAGTTTTAAACATTAAAGGAATTTTCTTCTTGCTCAGTCTGAGCCTGATAGCTGTCACAGATTAAGCCCTTCGCTCCAGCTGGATTGAACACAAACCCCTGCCATCTTATGAAAGTTTTGCTGTTGGCCATGAGCTGGTAGTGGAGGATGGCTGGCTCAGGGGATGAGCATGTTCCTATCCCAGGAAAAGCCATTGCCCAGCAGAGTCAGCCTCAGGCATTGCCAACAGAAGAGGAGTCCCTTGAGACAGGAGGGGTGTCCAGTCAGGAAGCAGCAGCTGCCACCACGATCCTAGCCTCAGCCTCAGCTTAGTTCTGAAGAAGTGGAATTGGTCAGGGAGAGGAGACAAGAGCAGAGACCTGAGCAGGAGCAGAAAAACAGCTTGTGTTAACTTAAAAGAAGCAGGGTGTGAGAAACAGGCAGAAAAGAGCAGTTTTCTTTTTTGGGGGGGTCACTCTGCACGGCATGTGGGATTTTAGTTCCCTGACCAGGGATTGAACCCTTGCAATGCAAGTGCGGAGTCTTAGCCACTGGACCGCCCGGGAAGACCTGAGCACAGATTTTCTAAAGGTACATAAGTAACACAAGTGGAAAAGCAGGGCTGGAGACAGCACCAAAGGAGATGGAAGATGGTAGGCAGAGAGATAAAATGTATTTGATGCTCAAATGCCCACAGATCTCTGTCCACGCTTAAATGGGGAAACAAAGATGACCTTGACTGTCCTAGTCCTCAACAGGCTCAAGGCCACACGAGACAAGCACATGAGTGATTTCAAAGAGGCTAAGTCTAAACACAGAAGGTGTGCGCTCCAGGGAGTGAGGTCAAAGTGGAGGAATCACAGTCAGAAGGGCCTGCTGCCCTTAGAGGAACAGAACCTGAGGCCAGGGAAGGGACAGAGCCAGCTCTCAGGGGGTTATGTCTGGTTCCATCCAGCCCACACCCTCTGACCAGCTCCCGCCACCTCTTCCCGGGGCAGGTGGGGGTCCAGGCAGCTCACTGCCCACCCTCAACCCTGCTCCTTCTCTGGCCAGCTCTTTGGGTGGCTGCTTATCGGTGTGGTGGCCATCCTGGTGTTCCTGACCAAATGCCTGAAGCACTACTGCTCACCACTCAGCTACCGCCAGGAGGCCTACTGGGCGCAGTACCGCGCCAACGAGGACCAGCTGTTCCAGCGCACGGCTGAGGTGCACTCGCGGGTGCTGGCTGCCAACAACGTGCGCCGCTTCTTCGGCTTTGTGGCGCTCAACAAGGATGACGAGGAGCTGGTTGCCAAGTTCCCGGTGGAAGGCACACAGCCGCGGCCACAGTGGAATGCCATCACCGGCGTCTACCTGTACCGTGAGAACCAAGGCCTCCCACTCTACAGCCGCCTGCACAAGTGGGCCCAGGGTGTGGTGGGCAATGGCATGGCCCCGGACCATGTAGAGATGTCCCTGCTTCCCTCCTGAGGGTCCCGTTCCCACACTCTTGGCCAATGACGGTTTTCGTCCCAAACTGAACCCCACTGCCTGCTCACACCAGCATCAGAGGGGACTTCTCTTTTCTGGCTGCGCATGGCTTGTGGGATCTTAGTTCTTTGACCCAGGGCTGAACCCTCGCCCTCTGCAATTAAGGTGCACGGTCCCAACCACTGAATTCCCCAGAGATTTTTTAACTATAGCTTTTAGGGGAAACAGGCCAGCAGAGAAACGAACACAAAGTGAAACTGGGATATGGATGTGAGAGCTGGTAGACGAGGTGGGCTCTGGCAGGAAGGCCCTCAGACCTAAGAAGTCCCCTTTCCGGTTGCCACCAGCCACTTGGTCAACAGCTTTGGAGAAAAGACCTTTTCCCAGAACTGGTCCTTCATGAACTATGATGTGGAGGATGACCTCTGACCAGAGGGACCCATTCCCACCCGTGTGGGAAGCCCTGGCCAGCAGTCAGGTGACGATGAAACTCACCAGCAGGCTCGCGTGCAGAAGGCTATGCAGTCCATTTGTGGATCTGCACGTGGACAGCTGGCTCGGTATGCACAGCTGGGAAGCAGCCCTCTGGCGTATGCCTCCAGCTTCATTTTATACACATTTTTGATAAAGCTTTTCTTAGTATAAAGGACTAGCTTGGTGTCTGTGTGACTGGATGGGTCATGCCACAGCACGCTGGAGGTCACGATGCTGTGCGCTAAGTTGCTTCAGCTATGTCTGACTCTGCGACACCATGGACTGCAGCCTGCCAGGCTCCTCTGTCCATGGGGATTCTCCAGGCAAGAATAATGGAGTGGGTTAGCCTATCCCTTATCCAGGGGATCTTCTTGACCCAGGAATCAAACTGGGGTCTCCTGCGTTGCAGGAGGATTCTTTACCAGCTGAGCTACCGGGGGGACAGACCTAAATCCCAGACCTGGGGAAGGAAGAGGACAGAGACCCTGGGCAAGACTGAAATGGGTAGAAGGGAGGGCTGGGGGTCAGGGGAGGCAGAGGCAGGTGTTCCCACTTGCGGGAAGGCCCTGGGGCTTATAATCTCTTAACTGGCTTCAGTCATCTGATTTGATCTGGGAAACAGATGGAGCCTGGTCTTTCTCAGAGGGAAGCTCGGCTTAGACATCAGGAGTCAGCAGACCCGGCCCCTGTGCTCAGCTGGGCAGTCCAGCTCTCATAACCCAGAGCTAACAAGCGAGAACCAGGCCAGCGCTTCATGGCCTCCCTCCCACACCCGCCCTGCCTGAGCACGTCCGCCACTTCTAGGACCTCCGATGCGCTCTCCCTTGTCCCTGTCCCAATCTCTGGCATGGGACTCCGTCATTTCCCACGGAAAAGCTCCCCAGCTCTCAGGACATTTAAAGCTCTGCCCAAGGAAACTTTTAATTCCCTTAAGACCAAGCCAAAAATGAACTGGCTTCAACTAGCTGGGTCTGGGCTGGCCTCTTAATTCAGGAACATGGGATTCTTATTTATCAAAGAAGGCAGAGACAGTCTTTCTGAGAAATTTACAGGGAGGTGGGGGTGTAGCGGGCCCATCACATCCCTTCTCCCTCAGGTCCCAAGGAACAAGTCAGTCAATGCCCTCTGCCCAGCAAGCTCTCCTCAGAGGAGCAACAGGGAGAGAATCTGTGTAGTCTCCCAAGGTCACACAGCACGTCAATCTAGGTCCTCACTGAGCCGGCACATGCCAGGCCCTGTGGCAGCACATAATATACATGCTCTCACTCAGTCCATAAAATCCTTCAAGCAGGACTGTTTAACCCCATTTCACAAACAAGGCACCCAGTTCACAGAGGTTGGGTAATCTGGCTCCACTGGCCCCGGAGGAGACATCACCGCTGGTTTGGGCTGATACCTGTCACCTTCCTCTCAGGCACTCAGGTCCCTGAATTCCCTTCTGGGCTCCGCCTCTCCTCTTGCCCAAGCCTCACAGCCTCCACCAAGGGGCACAAGGTACCACGGAGCTGAGGCAGAGGCAGGGTCCAGAGATGCTGTAATCTAGAAGGGTGTGGCCTGCTCCCGGGACCCTGCTGATCACCCACCCACACTCCCTGCTAGACCAAGAGCCCGCCAGGGCCACGGTGGGATCCTGACTCCAGGGTTGTGGGGAGTCGGCCCTCCATTCCTGCTCCTGGGGACCTCCCACGAAGGAGACTCTCAGGTTCCCTGGGGACCCAGAGGCCTGCTGCCTGCAACCACTGAGCAGCCCCAGAAAAGGAACAAGATGAAACAAATTGGTTCTTAAGACAAGCAAAAAGGAATTATAAGAAATCTCAAATTACTTTTTATCTTGACAGGATTACCCCAAGGATGCTGCAGAAAAAGCAGCACTAAATAGAGTCCTCAGGCAACACAGTTTCTCAACAGCCCAGGCGCCTGAGGGTCGGCCAGGCTGTTGCAGTGTCCTGGAGCCAGCTGGCCCCTAGTCGTCCATCATGGAACTCTTAGCCTCCACGTATTCCAGGGCCTTTGCCTTGACTGCCTGCACATCCTTCTCCGAGCCGTGTTGCTTCTCGTAGTCCAGGTAGCGCTTGAAGAAGAATTTCATTCGCTTGGGGGCCAGGCTCAGGTGAATGACCCGCTCAAAGATGTCCCTGGGAGGGAGAGCAGATGGCGTTTGCCTCTTGGTCCCTGGCCACATGATTCCTGGCTGACCTTCACTCACTGCTCTCAGGCTCTGGAGCACTCCCACTTCTACCTTTATTTTTATTCCTATTATAAACTGTCACATCCAGCCTTGCTTTCCAGAGGAGCAGACTGAGATGTTACAGGGCCGAGTGCCCTGAAGGCACACAGGGCATCAGGACAGAGCTAATGGGACGGGACAGCCAGCGAGGTGTAGATCTGTGAGGACAGCTCTGCTTAAAGCTCACTGAGAGGCGTGGGCGGGCACCAACTCTTTCTGGACCTCAGTCCAGCCATCTCTAATCCTCCCTGTCTTGGGGGGATGCTGGTGGTGACAGGTGAGATCATGCCTGTGAACACTCTCTACAATGAGAGCCAGGCTCAGCATTAATTGTGAGGAAAACCCAGTCTCCTGACTCCCAGGCCTGGGGCCAGCCTACCTCCCAGCCGAGGTTCCAGCCAGACTGGTGGCTGGGCCCCGAGGTAGAGAAAGAAATTGGAAATGTGAATGCCACAGAACCTGCTGTGTCACGTCAAAGCCGTTTTTCCAGGCAGAGTAAGATAACTGGGGTGCTGGGAGCTGCTGCGGGGCTAAAACTCCTGAGTGGTCGATGCCCGACCCCCACCCCACCACAGGGAATGAGGCCTCAGCCCCCCTCCCCGCTCACCGGGCTTCCTTCTGGCTGCCGTGCTTGATGATCAGGTCGATGTAAACCGACCAGACATCTGTGCGCTTTGGGTAGATGCTCAGTGTGCTCTCAAAAATGGCTCTGGCGCGTTCTGCATCCCCTAGCTGGAACTCAAGTTGCGCAAACTTGGCGATCACATCCACGTCTGCAGGGAGAGGACAGCTCAGACATAGAAAGCAGAGAGACACCCTCATCACAACACATGACTCTACGGGCACAGAGTCTGATGCCTGATTCCCTGCCCTTGGGTCCTGAGACCCAGGTGATGACAAGAGGGATGCAGGGGAGGGTTGAGAGCTAAATACACTGATGGGCACTGCTCTATGACTCCCAAACAGCAGACATTCTACTCTCTGGGCCCAGAAGGTGGATGGGGGATGGGAGGTAGGCTGTGGGGCAGGCAGGTACAGGCAAAAGAATTGATGCTAATCCTTTTTTGTTCCTCAACCTCTGGAGTTTAGCATTTAAAATGCAACATGAGCACATCTTCACGAATATATAATCAACAGAGAGCAAGCTACGCACCCTCCAGAAGGCTTCCCTAAACCAGCCCTTGGATGAGAAGACCCCCATGCCCCTGCCCAGATTCAGGGAGTCTACTGTGCTCAGGATCTGGGTGGGTGGAAGGAACGAGCACGCACGCTCTTTCTTAGGCAGGCACTCGAGGGCTCGCTGCATCACACGGTGACTGGCCTCCGCCTTTCCTCTCCGCAGAAGGAAGGCGCCGTATTTGACCCAGACAGCTTTCTCCTGCCTGAAACGCTTCAGCATCCGGTTGTAGAGTTCGCCAGCTTCCTGTGGGAAGAATGATGTAAGCTGAGAGAGCAGGTGAGAGCAGAGGGGGCAGATGGCTACGCTCGTGGGAAGCTAGCCCTGGGCTCAGGGGCTCCCTCAGTGTCCAGGCCCTGATCCACGTATGTGAGGGGAAAGGGCAGGCGCCCAGGATGAGGAGAGCATGTGCTGAGGAGTCTCCCTCCTAATCCCATGCCGCGAGGAGGTCGAGACCAGAGACACTGTGAGCACGATAAGGGCAAGGAGAGATGGAAAGGGGCGACTGGGCCACATCACCTCCTGTCTGTGACACCTCTGTTGGTGGCTCAAGGGTGGGGGAAACGACTTCTCCCACCTGAAGATGAGCAAGCCTGGGGCAGGACTGGGCCCAGAGGCAGGGGTTTCCCCCCTCCCCAAGACGTCCACGCTGCCTCAGGGACTTCCAGGAGTGGCTGAGGCCCCTCTGGAAGCCGGCTGCCTGGCCCAGACCCCTACCTGGAATTTCTCTGACTTGGTGTAAATGTCAGCCAGATGGAGAAAGACCTTGAGAGGCTCATTGTACTGCACAGCCCGCTCGAAGACCTTGGTCAGCGACTCCTGGGAGCCATACATGTTTTCTAGGTTCAGCAGGGCCACCCACACGTTCAGCTTCTCCTGCTCCTCTCTGGAGGGAGAACAGTCAGCACATGAGTCCACCCTCTCAGCCCTATGAGCCCCCACTCCCGACTGGGGGGCTGGAACTGCGTCCCCTCCCCAGGCTCCACGCATGCCCTCAGTCCCCATCCCCACAAGCCGGCACGAGAGCCCCACTGCAGCCCATGTGGAAGCAGGAGCCCCGATCCATGGCTGCGGGGTCTGAGGCTCCCCTGGCTTCTACCTCCACTCCTGGCAAGATCTACCAAATCTCAAACTGGCCTGAGGGCTGGGCTGGGCAGGGCAGAACCTGTGGTCTGAATCTCCCCTCAAACCAAGATAGCAATGCAAAGGAGCACCATCCCCCTTCACTAGCTTTTGGGAAGCCTGCTAGAACCTCGGCCTGGAAGATGGCCACACCAACATTTTCACCCAGGTGTGTGGAGAGGCAAGCTTTTCCTCTTCTACTTTTCTCCAAGTGGGGCACCTGAAGTGTAAGGACTCATGGAAATGTGACTCTAGCTCTCTCAGTGAAGAGGACCATGAAATATAAATGAGCAGATCTATGTCACGGCCGGGCCGTCTCTGAGAGAAAGCCTGTGAAGCCATGGGCCCTGGTGGCAGTCGCCCCAACTGCCGCCGGCCTGTGGAGGAGACACGGCCCTCCCTGAGGAAAGACGGGGCCCAAAGCAGGACGGCAGGGCCGGGACCTGAAGGAGATGGTCTTGAGCGCCCTCTCAGCCACGGCCCGGGCCTTCTCGATCTCCGTGGCCTGCAGGTGGAAGGCCATGTACTGCAGCCACAGGAGGGAGCTGCTGGGCGAGCTCAGCACCAGTCGGTCAAAGTCCTCGGCCGACTCCGGCTGTCGCCCAGGATCCATCAGCGCCTCCTCGATGCGGGACAGCTCCTTCTCCGCCTTCTGCTTCTCCATCTCCCTCTCCTTCTTGCTTTTCTTCTTCTGCTGTGGAAAGCAGAGCAGCAGGTGAGTCGTCTGCTCCTCAGACCCGGAGAGGTCTGCAGTGGAAGCCAGGAGCCGGCAGGACAGTCCAGGGCTCGGCAATCACTCCCCGCCTGGGATGGCCCCGCCCGCCCGAAGAGACACCGAGCCTAGGGCAGAGCATGGGAGCCCAAGGGTCCCCGTGAAAGAGGTGATGCCCTGGAAGATACGGCACCGTGGCTTGCTCTGGCTTCTCATCCTCCTCGCTGTCCGAGCTCTCTCCGTGAGGTGGCAAGGCCGGGGTCAGGGTGTCCAGACCCACGTCCCAAACGAAGCCGGAAGATAGCTGCAGCCGGGGCGCTTCTGCTGGCCTGGTCAGCTTCTCCTGAGGATCAAAGGCGCACGTGAGGCAGCACTGGGCCCAGCGGCCCCCGCTCCCAAGCCCCTTCCCACTGGAGGAGGAGGGGCACCCACCGTGCCCAGAAACCTAGAGGTCTAGACCAGGCTACACCCTGGTCCACTGGAGAAAACTTACAGGAGTGATGAAAAGCTTTCTTTGTAAATAACTAAATTTAAGTAGTAATTTTTTAAAAAGCTATATATGCATACACACATTAATGTAGGACAGAGATGTGCCAAACGCTCTGAGGGAGGCAGGGAAGCCCTTCCACACTGGTCCTCGGGGTTGTCCTCATTTCTCACAAGGAGACACAGTCTCAGACAGGCTGAAAAAGCCTTTCTTTGCTGGCTCTCCCACCACCTGACTAATTTAATTTAGCTCCACTTACAGACTGGTTCCAAATAGGAAAAGGAGTACGTCAAGGCTGTATATTGTCACCCTGCTTATTTAACTTATATGCAGAGTACATCATGAGAAACGCTGGACTGGAAGAAGTACGAGCTGGAATCAAGATTGCCAGGAGAAACAGCAATAACCTCAGATATGCAGATGACACTACCCTTATGGCAGAAAGTGAAGAGGAACTAAAAAGCCTCTTGATGAAAGTAAAAGAGGAGAGTGAAAAAAGTTGGCTTAAAGCTCAACATTCAGAAAACAAAGATCATGACATCTGGTCCCATCACTTCATGGGAAATAGATGGGGAAACAGTGGAAACGGTGTCAGACTTTATTTTTTTGTGCTCCCAAATCACTGCAGATGGTGACTGCAGCCATGAAATTAAAAGACGCTTACTCCTTGGAAGGAAAGTTATGACCAACCTACATAGCATATTCAAAAGCAGAGACATTACTTTGCCAACAAAGGTCCATCTAGTCAAGGCTATAGTTTTTCCAGTGGTCATGTATGGATGTGAGAGTTGGACTGTGAAGAAAGCTGAGTGCCGAAGAATTGATGCTTTTGAACTGTGTTGTTGGAGAAGACTCTTGAGAGTCTCTTGGACTGCAAGGAGATCCAACCAGTCCATCCTAAAGGAAATCAGTCCTGGGTATTCCTTGGAAGGACTGATGCTGACGCTGAAACTCTAATACTTTGGCCACCTCATGCAAAGAATTGACTCACTGGAAAAGACCCTGATGCTGGGAGGGATTGGGGGCAGGAAGAGAAGGGGACGACAGAGGATGAGATGGCTGGATGGCATCACCAACTCGATGCACATGAGTTTGGGTGAACTTCAGGACTTGGTAATGGACAGAGAGAGGCCTGGCGTGCTGCAATTCATGGGTCACAAAGAGTCAGACGCGACTGAGCGACTGAACTGAACTGAATAAATGTGGATTAGAATTGACTTTTAAGCCTATTCAACAGTTAGGCAGGGGCCCTGTCCTTAGGACCTGATGACCAACTGAGGAAACTAGCCTCGCCACCTTTTCCTATTTTACAGAAAATGAGAACAAGAAAGGGGTGCTGATGACAGCCCAGTCCTCAGGCAGAAGACCAGGGACTCCTCCCGGAGCAGCCCTCCTCCCCAACCCCGCCGCCCCTCACCTTGGGCAACATGCTCATCTCTTCTGCCTCTTCTTCTCCTTCTCGGTAATACACTTCCACACCACTGTCGTCCTCCTCAGACAGGGCAGCTTTCTTCTGCTTCTTGCTCCCAATTTCCTGGGATGACAGGCAGGGACGATGCTGAGCCTAGCTTCTCTCCACGGCCCATGGGGTGCTTGATCCCACCCCTCCCAGGAGCAGCCAGTGCCCCACACAAACTCAGCTGCTCTCAGTCCAAGAGGCTGCAGCGAGGCAGCTGCTGGTAGCTTCTGAAAGGCTCGCCTTCCACATGAGGGGAGGCCATCTTCCCGCGGGCCCTACCTGCTCACTGCTGGACTCGGGGTGCGGCCGCTTGCCCAGCTTCTTTGCCTGGGGCTTCTGGGGCTCTTTCTTATCCTTGCTGGGTGGCCGCGCCCCCTCCTGCCCCTTCCCAGTTCTCTTCTCTTTCTGTTTCTGCTGCTGCTTCTCCTTTGCTTTTCCTTCGTGGTTTCTCTCCGCTGCCTCCGTTTCCCTCCCCTCTTGCTTTGGAGGTGGCTGTCTCAAGGGGGCAGAACGCGCGTCCTGCTTTCCAGTGGCATCGGGGAGGAGTGACAGCTCTACCAGGCTCTCCTGATGGTTCAGGCTACGAGAGGACGACAGACTGGATGACGAGGACAAGACGGTACAGTGGGTCCTGCCCCCACCTGCCCTGGAATCCATTCAGTCACCTTAGGAATGACCCACACATCGTACGACACTTAGAAAAATATAGAGTGTGGCTGTGCTGCCCCTTCCTCCGGCCCCAACTACAGGTGCTGTGCAAAGAAAAGTACACACCTGCTTTCAGGAGCTGAGGCAGAAGGTGCCAAACAAAGGGAGTTCATGGACCACATTTACCATTACCTAGGCCATGATGTTTAAAGTTTAGCTCTCAATCTCCTCCCAGAGTTCCCAGAGAAAGGGGTAAGAGAGAGAGAAGGCACCCACCGTAGGACCTTGGCTGTGAGCAGCTTCCCTTCAGGGAGGTATCTGTCATAAGGAGCATTCTTGGACTGATTGTGCTGGGAGACGTGCGGGTGTTGGGCCAAACCCGTAACTGAGGGGCCAAGGCTGACAGGAGAGAGACAAGCATCCCGTGGTCGTGAACATGGCAACGGAGTCCCAGCCAAGCTAGAGCCCGCGCCCTCCCAGAGACCCAAGTGGGACAAGGATTTACAACAGACGGTTCTTGGCATTCAACTAAATAAAGAGGGCTTTGCAGACTGGAAAAAACATCCAGGATAATGAAGATATAATAGAAAGGTATTTTTCACCCCATATCAGAGCATCACAACACACAACTCAAAAGCTGCCAGAAGGACAGACGGAAATAAGAAAACAGTAACAGCAGGGGAGGCTGCAGCGACTGGCGCTGGCAGCTCACGGAACACTCACGAATCGTGACATGCCACATTCTTTGTCCAAAACACCAAACAGAGGAGTAATTTACAACTTTTTTAAAAGTATGAAAAGACCTGGAATTTAAAACACTGTGGGAACTCAGTCTCCTCCCTTCACGTTCCTTCAGAGGCGGTGACTGAAGGAGCAGCGGGGGCCAACCAGGACAGGCTCCTGCAGGACACGGGGCTGGTCCACGGCCCCAGGCTCCGCCTCACTCACCCTACGAGCACGCCGGACGGCTGGACGGACTTCACGAAGCCCCTCAAGAGCTGCCCTTCCTCAAGGTCCTTGATGGAGTTAATCTCTGGATCTGTTATTTTGCTTTTCGTCTCTGGGTTCGTCCTAAAGGAATAGAAAGGCTTACACACATACCTCTAAGCCCTCTGCCCACCCTTCCCCGTGATAATGCACTCAGTCACTCAGTCATGTCAGACTGCCAGCCCATGGACTGTAGCCCGCCGGGCTCCTCTGTCCATGGAATCTCCCAGACAAGAATACCGGAGCTGCTTGCCATTTCCTGCTCCAGGGCATCTTCCCCACCCGGGGATCAGGCCCACATCTGCTACATCTCCCTCACTGGCGGGAGGACTCCTGACCACTGTGCTACCTGGGAAGACCTCCTATGGTAACAACTCTTTGTAAGAAGGTGACTCTGGACCTGTCAGTAGGCCATCACCTACAGAGCCCAGCCCCACCTTCTCCTGAAGTCCTGTCAGCTCTGGACAGCGCTACTAGTAACAGGGAGAGGATGGTCAAGCCTCACAAATGTCCACTTCAAACCATGGCTTCAGGCCAATCCACTTGACGGCACTCGCCCCTGCTGTCTAACCCTGGGGGCTACATCACATCCCTTCACCAGGACCACCAACAGGCAAGCCCGAGCCCCGCTCTGGATGTCTGCACCTTTCCCTGGGAAACAAAAGCCTGAGCAGACAGGTTCTTCTACAGTTATAATGTCCTCAGCTTTTCTGGATAAAAACAGGGCCGGGCATAAAGGAGGTGAGCACTGAGGCAAGCTGGGAGGCCCAAAGCCCTGTCAGACCCACACAGCCTCTCCTCAGTCCTCTGGGAGGTTCTTCCCCGATTCTTGTCCCGATGACACAGACACTCACCTGGATGATCTCAGCGACAAAGTCAGTACAGGGCTCGCAGCGGACAGGACGTAACACCTAGAACGGGAGCAAAGGAGAAGGCAGTGAAGACCCCAGCACCTGGGAGACGGAAGAGGGCCTCGGCTTCCTCTCACAAGGCTGAGCAACAGGCAGGAGTGAGCGCTCTGCTCTTCGGCCTGTGGACCACCTGCTGAGGGACTCGGGACAAGGCTCTTCTCTGGGCCTCAGTCCATCAAGTAAAGGCAGCGCTACTTGCTCTTCTCACCCAAGAACGGTGCTGGCAGAAGGAAACCAGAGGACACGCAAGCTCTCTGGAAGGCATGCAGAGCCACGTGGGGAACACGCAGGAGATGAGACCTGCCCCGTGTTGGGGGTTGGGAGGGTTTGATCTCGTGGAGAGACTCACCCAAGGAACCGTGGCAGGGACAGCCCAGGACCACTGCAGATTCACAGTTCAGAGGCGGCCCCAAGTGAGACCTAGGCGGGGAAGGCTTCAGGGGGAAAGCAGGGTTTACTCTTGCTAGGGGACTTCCACACTCACATCACAGAAAATGGCAAGTAATAGCCCAAAGTCACAGGGTAGAGAATCTTACCAGGAGGAAGGGTCTCAGCAACAATACAGCCCAAATCCTCCCACAACAGCATCTGTGTTTCCCACCAGGGCATCACGGCCCTTAACACAGGGAAGGACCTGAAGGGATTGTCTGCCTTTGGGGAGTTAACTTATCATCCACATTTGAGAGTCAAGGAACTACAACTGAACACTACTCATATGCTTAACTATAAGGTTATTAAAAAAATATATTTTGCTAAAAATAAAAAAATCACATCCGTATTTTGTAAGCCTAAAGAAAATAGATGATTCTGGATTTCTCTGTGACATTCTTCTTCTCCTAGGCCCTGGGCATTTTTGTGCTGTTGAGCTCTGGCAAGTGGCTGAGAATAAAGGCAGGTGCTGGTGGCTGGAACACTCGAGATGGGAAACAGCAATTACTGCTTTCCAGTCTCATCCTCTGGAAGGTGCCTGCTCCATTGCTGGATAATTGTGTGTGACTATCAGAAAAGTATGTATTGTACCAAGCTGAAATATGCCTCTGCAATGCTAGTTTATTCAGGCTGTGAAACAGTTTCAAAACTCTGAGGCAGGTTCATTTCTGTGCATCCAAAATAGTTAATAAAGCAACCTGACCAAGCAAAGCATAGAACAAATGTAAACAGCCAATAATCATGAAAAATGACCAGTAAGAGAAATTCAAATTAAATTAAGAGATCAATCTGGGCCTATTCAGTGGCAAAGATTAAAAATTAAGAATATCCAATGTTAGATAAAATTAAGTCCCAGTGTCGAGACTTCCCTGGTGGTCCAGTGGTTAAAACTCTGCACTCCCAATGCAGGGAACATGCTTTTGATCCCTAGTTGGGGAAATAAGATCCCACATGCCACACAGAAAAAAATGCCCAGTGTTGACAGAGGTGTGAAAAATGAACAGACACATTAACTGGTAACAGAGATAAAATTTAGCACAGTCCTTTTGGAAGACACTTTGGCAAGATATATAACATTATTTAACCCATCAATTTTACTTCTAGAAATTTATTTCACACACATACTTGCCCTAGTATCCAAACATATGTGCAAATATACTCACTTCAGCATTACTGTCCATCAACAATTATTTATATAAACTGTGATTTAAAAAAAAACACATAATGCAACTCAAAAAAAAAAGATAAAAGTAAGGTAAAGAACAAGGAAGGTTTCGAAATACTAGCATAGGAAAGAAAAAGTGCATGAGTCACTGCTATTAAGAAAAAGCAAGTTGCAGAACAGTATAGAAAATTAAATTCTACTATTACATAAGGGAAAATTGTAACTACATATATTAGAGTCTTGAAAGAAATCGAAGCAATAGTGATGGAGAAACAGAGGAGCAACAGCAATGTTCAGTTTCCACTTTATATACTATTTTTTTTTTTCCGGTACAAAACCATACACCTGTAATTTAAAAAAATCAAAACCCCCCAAATCCTCACCAATCCCACAGATAGTGGGAAAAAGTTAAAGAGTGCAGCCTACCTGACAATCTGCTGTGGGGCGAAGTCTTCTAGGCGCACCTCTGAGTAGGAGTCACTCACGTGGAACATGCTGACTCTTCCAACCCTCCCGAAGGGGAAGGAGACGGTCAGCCCCTCCTGGGGCGTCACCTTCACCACACGGCCCATGGCCACTTCCCCCTTCTTGAGCTTGTGAGGACCTGGCAGGACAATGAACCAGACGCAGGGGAGAAGAAGTGAGCCAAGAAAGAAGCTGAGACAGTAGCCAACCAGAGGCTGGCGGGAGGTGAAGGTGTCTGGGCTCAGGGAGTCTAGAATGAGTGGACCAGAATGATCACACAGACCCAGACCACTGTACCACGTGGTCAAGGATGCCAAGCCGAGTGCTGGACAACCCTTTCTGAGAGACCTAAGAAAAACAACTGTAGGTAAAGGTGTCTCAGACACAGGCCACAGAGCAAAGCCCCAAGAGAAAAGCTGTTCCAAGGACACAGCCTCTGCAGTAGAATTCCATGGCATCCTTGGCATCCTTCAACCTGGGCTATGACTAAGACCTTCTCCCAACCCTTTCCACCCCCTCCCTTCCTTGACCAGGTCCCATTTCATCACCACACCTATGAGTGAAAGAGACAAGAAGGCCTTGGAGGAATCTGCTGGGCCAACCACGGTGGCCTTCAGGGCCTGGCCAATCTGGAACTTCTTATCTGGATGTTTCAGAACCTAGCAAGATAAAAAATTTCCTTTGATGTTTGAAGAAAGGCCTGTCATTCATCTAAAACCACAGTACAGTAAGTATCCCCTATGGGACAGATCCCTGTCCCCACTTTGAGCACACACCAAGGATTAAGTCGAGCTCAGGGAGGTGGGGTTTCCTCTCCAGGCATCTCAGGCACACTGACCTTGAAGCTAAGAGAAGTAAGCAACAAGGGAATTCTCCCTCGGACGTCTGGAGCAATCTCCACCTCGAGCCATTTCTTAACCATGTTGTACTAGGAGGGAAAAAAAACAAGAGGAGAAATGGAATGGGGCAGATACAAGCATCTCATCTTTTCCTTTCACTAAAACAGACACTCCTAAAATCACACTGAAAGGGCCCTAATCCTACATTTTCCCAAGTAACAGAAACTCACCCCCACGGCCCAATGGCCCTGCCCACCCGCCACTTCTCACAGGCTTTACTCAGTCTAGCTCAGAGCCTCCACCAGCCCAGCAGAACACACATCCTTCCTGGTGCCTCAGCTGATCAGGAGGCAGAAAAGTCCTGAGAGATAACGTCCTAAAGCAGTAGAACCAATCCCAACCTCATAGCCTCCTCCAAGCTCAGTTGTGCACAGTGAGTTAACAGCCTTCAGGGACTAACATCTCATTTATAGATCAGTTTAGATTTTTCTATTGACACAGTGCTCTACCCTAAATATACACCCCAATTTTCAAGTCAACTCAAAAAACATTTATCAAGCAGCCACTACACACGGCATGATAGTGGTAACAGCCAGGCCCTGCCTTCAAAGAGATTACAGTCTGCAAAAAGTAAGCTGACTGAGTATGCAAATGACTAGAGCAGAAAGCAACACACAGGAGTATAATATGCTATAGACTCTCTAGGAGAACTAGTAAGAAGGGAAGGTTATTTGTGCTAGACCTTGAATTATAGGCAATGGGAACAGACAGTACCCCAGTGTAGAAATAAAGAAGGGAGAAAAGAGGAGGTTTTCAGCATGACCGGTACTCCAGATTCATGAGGTCAGATTATAAACAGTCCTTTTTTTTTGGCCACACTGTGTGACTTATGGATCTTAGCCCCCAACCAGGGATCAAACCCATACCCCTGGCAGTGGAAGTGAAAAGTCCTAAGCACTGGACCACCAGGGAAATCCCCCTGAAGAACCTTAAATATTATTCTAAGGCATCTTGGGTTTATGAATATCTATAGACAAAAAGTAACTAAACGTATCAAGCATCATGGACATAATTAGACAGATGGTCATGCAGGAAGACTCTGGCAACACTGAAGAGGAGTTACCCCTCAAGGTCAAGTCCAGACAGATCCTGACCTTCTCTCTGATATATTCTAACCAGTACAGTTCTCACTGATCTCTTCCCTTTACTCAACTACTATTCCACTTAGGGTTTGAACACATAATCTGACACCCAATTTACATATTGTTTTACACTGTTCCTGAACTTTATGAAAGGCAAAAATCTAAAATCCAATACTTTATTTTAAACAGAATTTTTTATTTCTTGTATGTTCTGATAAAACTTTATTTGTGGACACGGAAATGTGAATTTTACATTATTTAAAACAAAGTACTGGATTCAAATTCTTGCTCTATGATGTATTTTTCTATTTTGTAAAAGAAATCTACAAACACGTAGAACTGTGAGTTGCTTGCTGTTTGGAAGCCATAAATTTAGCTCCTTGAATAGACCAGATGTTTTCTAGGAGCAGAGGGCTTTACTGTCTCCCACACATCAGCAAGGCAGCAAGCACAGAATCAAAGCCTAGTGCAAATGGTCATTGCCAGTTCCTCCCCCCTTTCTTCTATAAGAAAGACAGCACTGCATTGCACGGCATGCACTTCTCACCTTCTTCAAGAAGCAAGTCACAGTCTGACCAGCCTGATACTGTTTAATCTTCTCCAAGGGGCTTACAGAGTGAGTGTTGAGAGCAGTATGGCCATCCTCCTTCAGCTCACTGTTTGCAGAAAGGCAATGGAAAGAGTAAACCAATCTCTATAAGCTTCTAGCTTGAGACCATCTCCCCCAACTGGCCTTGGATTAATTTTACTGGACTCCCCTAACACATACACACCAACCATGCACACCTCCATTTCTGTCCACAAAGGGGAATGAATGTTCACAATACCTGCATGAAAGTTAATCCTTTCCAACTCACTCACCTAGGTATGAACAAACTACAAAGTAGGTAGCCAACAATAAAATGAAATTACTTTACTTATTTCAATGCTTGAGCTACCGCTTTACTGTTTGCAGAACTGCTTTCACAAATGAATGTGACAACACTCTCATGTCTGATTCAAACAGGAAAGATACTATTAAACTCATTTTATGCTACAGACCCAAGAACTCAAGTCAGAGCTTCTGATTCAAAAATTCAGGGCTCTGTCCCATGCTGCTGCTGCTGCTGAGTCACTTCAGTCATGTCCGACTCTGTGCGACCCCATAGACGGCAGCCCACCAGGCTCCCCCGTCCCTGGGATTCTCCAGGCAAGAACACTGGAGTGGGTTGCCACTTCCTTCACCAATGCATGAAAGTGAAAAGTGAAAGGGAAGTCGCTCAGTCGTGTCCGACTCTTTGCGACCCCATGGACTGCAGCCTACCAGGCTCCTCCGTCCATGGGATTTTCCAGGCAAGAGTACTACCTTGGCATTATCACTTTCTTGATTCTCTTCGTCTATGCAGAAAAGCAATGAGATGTGGCCTGAAATATCAGTCTACAAATCACTTCAAAGGAAGCACAGAGCTCCCATTGTTCCAACCCAACCCACCTTACCCATTCAAATTTCTAAAACAAAACAGAACTCGTCAATAAAATGGTACAAGTAACACTGGTAAAACTGTAACATATAATAGCCAAGTACTGGTCAATATAAAAACCACAGGAAACTTATATACAAGTAAAGTGGAAATACAGATATCCTATGAACTTTGAGAACATGGTACTAAGTGAAATAAACCAGTCACAGAGGACCATGCATGACTCCCCTTATATGAGGCATCTAAAGACATCAAACTCAAACTCAGAGAAACAAAGTAGAATGATGGTTGCAAGAGGCTGGGAGGTGAGCAGGAAATGAATGGGTATAGAGTTTTAGTTAATGCAAGATGAAAAGGTTTAGAGATCTGTTTACAACAATTGTGCATATAGCTAACAATATGGTAAGAGCATAAATTTACATTGTGTTGTCACCACAATAAAAAAAATTTGAAAAAAGATTAGAACACAGATTAATACAAAGAAAAGCCCAAATGAAGACATAGGGAGGAGAGAGCCATTTGTAAGCTGAGACAGGCCTCAGGGGCACAAACTCTGCTGATACCTCTGTCTCAGACCAAAAGTCTCCAATATCATGAGAAAATAGATGTCTGCTGTTTAAGCTAGAAAAAAAAATTTTTTAAATAAACCACAAACACACATTATGTGTTATCTTTTTTCTTTTTCCCAAATTATTTTAATTTACCTTTCTCTCAAAAAAAAAAAAAAGCAGCCGTAACTGCTTTAATGCCAAGAGAAAATTCAGCAACTAGCAGGAATTCCAAAGACACACATAAAGATTCCTGAACCGTCTGCTCTCCTAACTGCAGCCCCTCCAAACGAGTAATTAATTAATCAGGAAACATCTCATCTAGTTTGAGAGACCCTCACCCACCCTGAACTCTGCTCCAAGATACAGGACATTCTCTTTGTACAGGAGATCCGCATATCTAAGTGGGAATGAAAACATGGTGGCATTTTGTCAAGTTAGTCAACACCACAGATTAAACAAATGTTTTCCCTCCTGACTTCAAGATACATGATTTTAAACAAAAGCATTTGAGAAACACAGCAGTTATACCATTATGTTTATACTATGCTTCTCAGAGGCATTGATTACAATAAAATAATTAACAATACAACACAGGTGCACGGAGGAGGTGCAAGATGCTCTCGAGTTTTACCTGCCCATCTGTCTGTCTGTTATTGTAACTCTCCCTCCCCCACCTCCTCAATGCAATGCACTCATTTCCTGGCTTGACCCACACTACAACAGCACTGTCAGCATCTGGTGCTCCGGGCTCAGACTTATTTCCCTATCTCAGACACAAGCCCTCGCAGAACTATTCCACTTCTGTTCTAATCCCTTTGGGATGCTGATCAAACCTTAACCTCAGGAAGTTGTTTAAGTTGTCCTGTCCTTGCGTAACACTCTAAGCACATAAGACTTACAGCCTGGATGGGTGGAGGCCTGACTCTGCAGAAGCACTGGAGAAGGCACTGGCGACCCACTCCAGTACTCTTGCCTGGAAACTCCCATGGACAGAGGAACCTGGTGGGCTGCAGTCCATGGGGTAGCTAAGAGCGGACATGACCAAGTGACTTCCCTTTCACTTTTCACTTTCATGCATTGGAGAAGGAAATGGCAACCCACTCCAGTGTTCTTGCCTGGAGAATCCCAGGGACGGGGGAGCCTGGTGGGCTGCCGTCTATGGGGTCGCACAGAGTCGGACACAACTGACGTGACTTAGCAGTAGCAGCAGCAGCTTCATTCGTGGATGGCGTATTCGGTTCCAAGAGGCTGGGTTTGTTTTTTTCTTTTTTCAATGTGGGAAGCAGAAGCAGACAGGCCCACAGATCAACATGCTTAAGATTCTCTGAAAGAATGACCCCAGACAAACCAGGTCCACCACTACAAAGAGCTACCAGTTCTACTAGCCTACTACCAGTTCCACCAGTTCACTCGGAACCCCTTGTGGAACATCCCTTTGCATAATCCGCTAAGTATGACCTGAAATTTTCAGTCACCAAGCAGTAGTCCACACTCAAAAGAACAAGTATTCTTGGCTACACGGTGTATGTTTAGGGAATTACTGAGTTCTAGAATACTAGGTTCAAATAGATTTAAGGGATTAGAGCTGATAGAGTGCCTGAAGAACTTTGGTCGGAGGTTCGTGACATTATACAGGAGGCAGTGATCAAGACCATCCCCAAGAAAAAGAAATGCAAAAAGGCAAAATGGTTGTCTGAGGAGGCCTTACAAATAGCAGCGAAAAGAAGAAAAGCAAAAGGCAAAGGAGAAAAGATACACCCATTTAAATGCAGAGTTCCAAATAGCAAGGAGAGATAAGAAAGCCTTCCTCAGTGATCAATGTAAAGAAATAGAGGAAAACAACAGAATGGGAAAGACTAGAGATCTCTTCAAGAAAATCAGAGATACCAAGGGAACATTTCATACAAAGATGAGTACATTAAAGGATAGAAATGGTATGGACCTAACAGAATCAGAAGATATTAAGAAGAGGTGGCAAGAATACATAGAACTATAAAAGATCTTCATGACCCAGATAACCATGATGGTGTGATCACTCACCTAGAGCCAAACATACTGGAATGTGAAGTCCAGTGAGCCTTAGGAAGCATCATTATGAACAAAGCTAGTGGAGGTGATGCAATTCCAGTTGAGCTATTTCAAATCCTAAAAGATGATACTGTGAAAGTGCTGCACTCAATATGCCAGCAAATTTGGAAAACTCAGCAGTGGCCACAGGACTGGAAAAGGTCAGTTTTCATTCTAATCCCAAAGAAAGGCAATGCCAAAGAATGCTTAAACTACCACACAATTGTACTCATCTCACACGCTAGCAAAGTAATGGTCAAAATTCTCCACGCCAGGCTTCAACAGTACGTGAACCATGAAATTCCAGATTCAAGCTGGTTTTAGAAAAGGCAGAGGAACCAGAGATCAAATTGCCAACATCCGTTGGATCATCAAAAAAGCAAGAGAATTCCAGAAACACATCTGCTTCTGCTTTATTGACTACGCCAAAGCCTTTGACTGTGTGGATCACAATGAACTGTGGAAAATTCTTAAAAGAGATGAGAATACCAGACCACATTATCTGCCTCCTGAGAAATCTGTATGTATGGAGGTCAAGAAGCAACAGTTAGAACTGGACATGGAACTGACTGGTTCCAAATCAGGAAAGGAGTCCATCAAGGCTGTATACTGTCACCCTGCTTATTTAACTTATATGTAGAGTACATCATGAGAAATGCTGGACTAGATGAAGCATAAGCTGGAATCAAGATTGCAAGAAGAAATGTCAATAATCTCAGATATGCAGATGATCACCCTTATGGCAGAAAGCAAAGAACTAAAGAGACTCTTGAAAGTGAGAGAGTGAAAAAGTTGGCTTAAAACTCAACATTCGAAAAAAACTCTCAACATTCAGAAAACTAAGATCATGGCATCTGGTCCCATCACTCCATGGCAAATAAATGAGGAAACAGTGACAGACTTTTTTGGGGCTCCAAAATCACTGCAGATGGTGACTGCAGCCATGAAATTAAAAGACGCTTGCTCCTTGGAAGAAAAGCTATGACCAACCTAGACAGCATATTAAAAAGCAGAGATATTAAGGTCCATCTAGTCAAGGCTATGGTTTTTCCAGTAGTCATATATGGATGTGAGAGTTGGACTATAAAGAAAGCTGAGCACCAAAGAATTGATGCTTTTGAACTATGGCATTGGAGAAGATTCTTGAGAGTCCCTTGGACTGCAAGATCAAACCAGTCCATCCTAAAGGAAATCAGTTCTGAATACTCACTGGAAGGACTGATGCTGAAGCTGTAATTCCAATACTTTGGCCACCTGATGTGAAGAACTGACTCATTTGAAAAGACCCTGATGCTGGGAATGATTGAAGGCTGGAGGAAAAGGGGACAACAGAGGATGAGATGGTTGGATAGCATCACCAACTCAATGGACATGAGTTTTTGAGTAAGCTCTGGGAGCTGATGACAGACAGTGAAGCCTGGCGTGCTGCAGTCCATGGGGTCGCAAAGAGTTGGACACGACTAAGTGACTGAACTGAACTGAGAATACCAGGTTGAGAGCAAAAATGTTTCTTTTTGTCAAACATCAACAAACAGACTTGCAATCAGCCTTTAAATTGATACTTAAACTCTGAATACAGCTTTCACATTGATTTTCATATAATCTCTCTAATTTAGCTATACTGAGAAACCAGACAAACATCCCTCCTGAAGAAAAAAATAAAACCTGGACAGAGAGAGGCAAAATAAGTCACAATACTGGCTGAATTAAGACTAAGAATTCAGGTTCCTGACTCCAAAGCCCAAGCTCTTTCTACGGAACCACTGGAGTTCCCCTCACCTTGGCCGAACACTCAGCTCTGGGATGGTTCGAATAAATCTGGGATGACTTACTGGGAGAAACCTGGAAAAGAAATAAAGTCAAATCAATTCTCCTATTCTCTGTCACACTATAATCTGGAGATCAGAATTTCTAACTTCCCACTCAACTGAGCTTAAAAAAACCACCCATTCCACCGCCACACTGCCCACTGGTAACATCAGGCTTGAGGGTTTCCATTCTCAACGTTTGAGTCAACGTTCAGAAATTAGCTCATCTGATCTTTTGGGATTATCATATTAAACCCTGAAATGAATTTTCCTTACAGATAATATACTCCAACTCTTTCATTCTAAAAAGAAGGAAATTGAGGTCTAGAGAGAATAAATGACTTATTGAAGTTCCCACAGGTACTGAAATTAATATGCAAATTATAGGCTAGACTTAGAATTCTTCTTTTGGTTTTCTTATAGCAAGGACTTCTGCAGCAATAACATACTGTGACTTGACTTAAAGTAAATGAATACAATTAAGGTATGTACTGGAGAGTGGATTATAGTAACTGCTGATATATCCTGAGCTTTAACTATGAGTCAGACAACCCAGCAGGCACACTCCACGCTAGGTGTTCTTTTTCTAGTCACTGCGATGGCCCTACAAGGTAGTCACTATTATCACTCTCACTTTACAAATTAGGAAAATAAAACTGAGAGAGCTAAGGAACTGTTTAAGTCGTGGTCATGTAATTTTGAGTGGCAAATCTGGAATTCAACCCAGATCTGACTTTAAATGAATGCTCTTAACCACTGCCTTATACACCATTAAAAAATTAAAGAGAGACAAAGGGACTCTTTGGTGAATATTTTGGTGAACTAAAAAGAAAATCTGACATATGCACAATTTTTGAACCTGCCCCAGTTCCCATCCCTGCTCCCACAATTACAGCAAGCTCTCCTCAAAGCCAGACCCTCTGCATAAACAAAAACGAAGCTAAAAAAAAAAAAAAAGCCAGCCTCTCGCCCTAAGCTTCCATACTTGAAGGTCTTCATGTCTCTCCCGCCAATCACTCGGGCAGTGACTTTCTTCCCAACTTTCAGCTTGGCAGTAGGAGATGTGCCCACTGGAACATCATCTAGAATGTGGGAGGCATGGATGCAGCCAATGATGCCATCTTCCAGGGTCACAACCACACGGGTAGGCTTAATGGATTTGACAGTCGCCGTGACCGTGTCCCCAATGGACAGGGTGTGCTTCTTTACAGCCCCTATGACCAGAGCTGGGTCCACCTCCTCATCCTCGTCGACTGTCTCTGAGTCCTTCCGGGTCTGTCTCATGGTCCTCTTGGCAGCTGGCCCCTCAACGGCTAAAAGGAGACCGGTCACTCCTGGTTCTGTGGTCTGGAGGGTGAGGGAGACGCCTTGCCCCACCTGTAATTTCTCTGAGTCAAAGCGGAAGGTGTCGTTCAGGTGAGAGGTCAGGGAAAAAGCTGCGAGGTGGCCAGTTTCTACCAAGGAGGCGATGGCAAAGGACTCCTCCAAGTGCTGCACAATGGCCTGGAGGTCACTGCCTTTCTTCAGCTGGAAAATAGAAAACCACCATCCCTGCTTCTTACAGAGCACAAGGACTCATTCCTCACCCACTGGGCAGGGTGTGACCGAGGAAGCCCGCTGAGTCCCGGGGACCCAAGGCTCACGTGAGCTGGAATAAACTAGCCTCCACTCCCGGGACCCAATTTCCCCTCCTGTATTCTGAGGCTGTCGACATGATCACACTCAAGGAACACACTCAGGATCACCTGGAGTTAGCTTCTGTTTTGAATGCAGATTCCCAGTCCTATCCTACAATTGGCGAAAGCAGAACTTCACAGGTGACTGATGTACAGCTGGGTGACCACTAACGGTGCTCCAGCTTTAACACAACGCTGTGGTCCCTGCTCTCTAGGCCTGCAGCTCTCCATCCAGTGTTTTCACTCAGCCAACAAGAGAGTCATTACCGACAGCTTACTGTGTATGAGGATGTAGCCTATCCTTCCCCATCATCCAACCTGTGCTCACGCCTTCACAAGAGCGCCAGCTTCACTCAGATGATAAAATGGAAATGGGGCCTACTAGAAAGCTTGTATGCAAGCATACTAAGTTGCTTCAGTTGTGTCCGACTCTTTCGACCCTATGACGGTAGCCCACCAGGCTCCTCTGTCCATGGGGATGCTCCAGGCAAGAATGCTGAAAAAGGTTGCCGTGCCCTCCTCCAAGGGATCTTCCCAACCCAGGGACTGAATCTGCGTCTCTTACGTCTCCTGCATTTGCAGGGAGGTTCTTTACCACTAGTGTCACCCGGGAAACCCTGTTAGAAAGCTTAGTGAGGGGTTAATACTGTTTGCTATTTCTTTTTGTGTCTCAAAGTCTAAAAATTAGAAGCAACTAGAGGTTAAGGATTACATCTATATAATCCTCTGTAACATACCCTATGCAATGAGGAGCTTAATAAGTACTTCAGAAAATGATGAAATATATGTGTCATCTGGAGAGAAAATACCACTCATTTTGAGAGCTTTCTTGAAGCTATTCTTTGCCTGTGCAGAATAAAGCTATTCTTTGTGCAGATGAACAGCCTGGAGTCAGACTACCCACAGACATGTTCTGTTTGGTTCACATGATGTTTAAAAAAGTTTCTAACATTTCCCATACCTATTTCAAAAAAAGAAAATTAAAATTCTGCCTTCTCTTAAAATTCAATGCCTTAGCAACACTAACCCAGATGCTCTCACGTGGCAACAAGCAGACAGTGGTCTCCACTCCTCTGCAGGGACTCCTCAATCGGTCAGAGTCCTACAGTTTCCACCCTTGCCTGCTGCTCTCCTCTATGACACCAGCTTGGCCCTAATCAGGGTGACCATGTGACTCATCCGCCTGAACTAGAGTGAAAGTCACTGCTACTAACGAGCACACCAGGGCCATTCCCAGGCTGTCCCATGGTTGTGACCTGGTGATGTCACTGCCAGGGCCTAGGTTCAATCCCTGGTCAGGGAACCAAGATCCGGCAAGCCACACAGCTTGGTCAAAAAAACAAAAACAAAAAAAAAGCACACCAGAACAACAGGTACACCTGGGAATGACCCAAACAAATCCAGGCACATAGCTACCCTGTATACACGCATCTGCAGAGCATGTGGGGTTGAAGGGGTGTGTAATGCCTCTGAAATCATGGGAATGAAGTCCACAATCAACAAGCTTACCTTTTTAGCTTTTCTATTCACCAAATCGTAGCAGAGGGAAACATGTACTTCCAACTTCAACATATCAACGTTTAAGATTACAGCCTTCTTTTTCTGCCCAGGTTCCAGCTCCTGCCCTGCAGAGTGCAGAACCATACACAGGAAGCTGTGATCACCCTCCTGGAGCGGGGGAGGGGGGAAGAAGACAGCACCTCCCCAACCGTCCTGCAGCCCTTAGGCACAAAACAGAAGAGGACCTATGTCCTGGGTCTATACGGGTTAAGGAAGCCTAGGGTTGAGTTCCCATAATTCAAGTGTGTCAATTCATACAACCTGATAAATAGATTCACCCAAATACAACAATAAAAGGACTCATAACTAAACCTTCTTTAGTACTGCTGCTGTCTTCATTTGCATTTATACAAGATAGGCACACCAAAAACGTCTATTGAATCAGCTCATCTAGCCTACGTATTTGGAAATTCTGTACCCAGCAGAGGAAGCAACGGGCAAAGGGTTCCCCTATCAACCAAGAAAGGTGAGAGAGATGTACTCACCTGCCCGATGATACTTGCTGGCTCTCAGGACCAAGCCAGGCACGGGGCCCTCACTGAACAGCACAGAACCGTCTTCCAACACCTCCTGCACCTCCAGATCAAGGGCCATCCCCGGGGTCATCTCAGCCAAAGTCTGGATCAACACAGAGTCTGACAGAAATCCAAAGGAAACAGGGATTAACAAGATGAAACAACACTCACCATTCTTTTCCCTTTGGAAATATGCTGCCATACGGAGGACATTTCCAACGCTCTGCACTGGAAAACACCGTGAAGGTAAAACCACTCTTGGTAAAAAATCTGACGTCCATGAACACTCCCATCACAGGCAGAGACCTATGCCCCCTGCGAATCCCTCCTGGCCATAATTCATGGAGATAGCCAATGAATGTCAGGAACACATGTTTTGTCTTGGCTTTGGAATTTTCATCCTTTCTGTTTAGAAACTACCCTCTCAAGCTTCTTATTCCCAAATCCCACTGGGGTTCCAATAATTCTACACAATGTTCAACACTTGGGAGGATCAGACTAATAACCCTCACAAAGTCCTCCAGCAAGTCCCTGGTTCCATTTTATCACTCACCACACGTGATGAATAAAGGAACAGAAAGTGGAGGGGTGAATGGACTCGCACAAATGCAAACCTGAGGCTACAGAACTCAGGGGAGTCTGGATTCTGGACTGGGAGGGAGCACAGCAACTCCTGGCCTAATAGCGACGATCTTTTACTGGAATCTGGGCGGCAGTTAAACAGGGGCTTTCACTTTATAAACATTGATTGAGCAGTACCCTAACAGATCTGTGCACTTTTCAGAGGTCCTACTCCCATTTTTTAAAGTTTAGCCTTGTTTTTTTAAATATCAGGGGAGCCAAACAACTCATTGGAACAGACAGGCCTAATGGAGGCTGCACACGCTCCACCCTGGCCCTCACTGTCTGCCCTATTGCCCCCACCTCGGTTGCTCATGAGGCTCCGGACGCCCTGCCGCTCCTCCAGGCACTGGCTCAGGAGGAGGAGGCTGGTTGTAGCCAGGTCCCCCAGGGTGCAGTCCGACAGCCGCAGCGACAGCAGCATCCGCTGCTTCTCCTCGTCCACGTTGGTCACCTTCGCAACCACCGTCTGCCCCTCGACAAAGTGGTCACTTGTGGAGGTCACAAACTTGTCACTCAAGATCTAAAGGGAAGAATCATGCACAAAACGAAGAAAGGAAAGGAAGCTTCTATTAGAACAACCCCCTTGAAACACCCAGAAAGAAGTGTGTGAGGCAGTAGGTGTACCCCAACAAAGTACCTCCAGTTCTGAGTACAGCTGTATTCCCCTTCCATAAAAACACAGGAGGCGCCCTGGCTGCCAACTCAGCCTTCTAAGGCCACCCAACAAAGAAGGCCCAGAGCAACTCTCTGCCCCTCACTATGCATGCTTCTGGAGCCCTCCCCTCTGCTCCCATCTTTAAAATTGTTTTGGCAGGAGATACAAATGAGACCTGCCCAGGCAAGACACGAGGGAAACACACTGAGGGAAGGGACGAGAGATTTATGAAATGTCTGTGGCAGGAATGAGCGATGAGCTCTTTGCTCTCCACCATCCTACACGGGCTTTGATAAGAATCCCTCGCCCTCTGGGTCTCAGTGTATGCAGTAACCTAAGTGATCCTATGGGATCTCTAGGATCCTCTCCAGTTGCAAAAGCTGGCCATCCAATGACCTTCCCAACACTATAGCGTGAAGTGGAAAGTTACTCCTTCACCAGGACACAGCCCTGAGCCGGGACACACAACGGGCAAGAGGAGTGCAGACGGAATCTCAGCTCCACTCCTCACCCAGCACCTTTATGTGATGCCCCTGAGAGTGTTTCAAGAGAATATAGAGTATCCTGCTCTTCCCCACCAGCCCTCCAGGTCTGTGACCCTGTTGTCTCCCCTCAAAGGCCCTTGTGCAGGAATCTGAACTTACAGCTTTGGGGGCCAGTCCACTAAGACCTGAGGGGAACTGGACAAACACACCGTAGTCCTTGATGTTCTTCACAAAACCAATGAGCAGCATTCCGGGATGGATTTCTGAGAAGCTCTTGGGATTCTGGCCACCCTCTACTGCGGAGACCAAGGCTGGCTTCCTGCAAAGCAGCTAGTGGACTTCATCAAGGAATGTTCCCGAAAGGGCAGATGCACTGTCCACCTCTCCCGTCTCCTTTCTCCACTCTCTCTACCACAGTGATTCTCTGAGTGTGCAGATGAACAGCCACCACATCACCTGGAACCTGAGGCAAACCCTTACACACCCCCCAGACCTGCTGAATCAGACGGGGTGGGGCTGCAGGAGACAGCAGGCTCTGCTGGACCAAAATCCTCCAGGTGACTGACGCACATTGCAGTCTGGGAATTGCTGTTTCATTCCTTTTCTTATCAACTTATCTCTGGATTGCCAGAGGGGACTGGAAGGGAATGGCTCACCCCCGGTGGCTTGGCAGCTGGATCAGCCATGACACCACCCTCTTGCCTCCATCTTATACCAACCAACCCTATTTCACCTCCTCTGTCCATCTTCATTCTGAGATTTCATTTTACATTCTGTGAGAAAGAAGGTGGGGTCTTCCTTCTAAGCGGCCACACTAAGACCAAATTGAATATTCTGAGACCTGTATCTCAGCAGGGGAGAGGGGGAGGAAGAAAAGAGATAGCGGGTCCTTACCAACTGTTCCAACTTGGGGACAAGCACCAAGCGCCCCGAGAAGGCTGGATGTGCCACTGGGGGTGTCCCGCCGGGCCCGGCATGCCACGCGGGCCCCTCCCCAACACCCCGGGCTCCCACTCTGTGCTGACCACTAGCATCAGCGAGCAGCACCTCGGTCTTGCTCTAATTACCACCAGGGAAACAGAGGCAAAGTGCAGGCTTGCCCCCTGGTGTGGTTTGATGGATGGGTGTACCTCTGAAGGCAGAACCCACTTCTTTCCCATGAGTTTCCAACTAAGAGCAGAACCTGACCTGGAGGTCCCGTGCCCCTCCCCAGAGGCGCAGCACTCCCCCACCTCCACTTCCGTGGGCCTCACAGCCCAGTAAAGGATACAACCCGCTCCTCAGTGGCGCTCAGACACAGGACCCGGTGCAGGGTGTCACCTGTCTGGAGCCAGTGATACAACAGTGGGCCGTTGGTGACGTGGTCCGACAGATGAGCCGTGGGGAGGAAGCCGGGGATGTTGTGGGGCAGGACAGCCACCTTCAGCCCGTCTTTGGTCTTCTCTAAAACCTTCACATCCACCAACTACCCAGGGAGGAGAAAGACAAAAATACAGTACTTGTCTTGACAAGAGAGCAGCCTGTGTGGGTCAGGCGGAGATCAGAGGCACCAAATTCCAGTACCAGGCATGACTGAGAAGTCGGGATCAGAGAAGCAGCTTTCTCCCACTCCTACCTCACCCCAAAGACCCGGCAGGCATGCACACCACACACACAGCAGGATCCATCTGCTGCCCACGTCGCTCCTTTCCCAAGCCCCTCCAATGGGTCCCAAGGGAAAGACAGCCTGGCACACCGGCCCTAGAGCCCAGAGAGAAGAAGGGCAGCAGCACACCGAGGACAAGCCGCGCAGCAGCAGCATTCTCCTTTCCTGAACAGCCTCCCTGTGCTCTGACACACAGCCCAGAACTGTAGGCGGCTCCTTTGAGCTTCCTCCTCCAGTGGTTCCAGGACCCCAGTATCAGTGGCACCCTGCTCTCTGCTTCTGTAGCTAAATCAATTTGTCTGGAGAAGTCAGGTACCTGCCCAGCACTAACAGCTTTCTTTTTCTTCTGACTCTGTCCTTCACACTCTTGCTTCGGATCACTCAACAGCCTGAAGGATAAGAGCATCCTCTCCTTGGACGGCTCACAGTTCAGCACGGCGACCTTCACCACCTGGTGAGAAACCACACCTGCTCAGCACTGGAGAGAGGTACCCCCGCAACCAGTGCCGCACAGGCCTTGGGAAAGCCCCCAAGACTCTGGATCAGACCAGAAGGCAGTGAAAATAAATGTACTGAGAGTTACACAGAATCCCCATGAATCAGCCTTCTGGGTGAAAAAACAGACATGAATGAATTTTGGGGTATAACTCCAAGTTTAAAAAAATTTTTTTCCTAGTCTGCTGCAGACTCACTAGATTTAAGACAGTGCCCCCTTGTGGTGACAGTGGCCTCAGACCAACTGCTGATGTGAGGGACTCAGGTGTATTGTGGTGAAGACTAACACCTTTCAGGTTGAGGGCCTAGGGTCCATTAGGTTTACCAGCTTCCAGTGAGCCCTTGTGAGGGTTTCTCTCTGTTCCATTCCATCTCCACTGAGCTGGCTCAGGCCCATTACCCACATGCTCTCTTCCAGATCCCTTAAAAGGCAGCTCTCCTACTCCTTCAAATCTGTGTTCCCAGGGTCATCGAGGAGAGGAGCCTGTCCAGGGTTAGGGTTACCTGGCCCGTGTAAAAGACACTCTCTGGGTCAGGGACGTACTCGGCACTGAGCTCGTGCCTGGGCACCAGTCCCTGCACGTCATTGTAGAACTTCACGATGCAACCGTAGTCCTTGACCCGGAGGATAAAGCCGTGTGTCTGCAGACCAGGCTTGGCATCATCATAGCAGGTGATGGCAGGAAGTTTGGACTCAACCAGGGTTTTCTTCAGGGTCATCATGAGCTTCTTGGCTTTAGGGTCACAAAGCAAAACCTAGAGACAGGATACTGGCTGTCACCAAATCATCTATTATTGAGGGAGCAACTGCAAGAGGGAGTCTCTGCCACCCCCTGAGCCTGAGGGCCATGTGCTGTTCTGTGCTTAGTTGCTCAGTCATGTCTGACTCTTTGCGACCCCATGGACTGTAGCCCACCAGGCTCCTCCGTCCATGGGGTTTCTCCAGGCAAAAATACGGGAATGGATTGCCATGCCCTTCTCCAGAGGATCTTCTCAACCCAAGGATGAAACCCAGGTCTCCTGCATTGCAGGTAGATTCTTATTCTTTACCAAGGAAGCCCAAGAATACTGGAGTGGGTGGCCTATCCCATCTCTAGGGGAACTTCCTGACACAGGAATTGAACTGGGGTCTCCTGTATTGCAGGCAGATTCTTTACCAGCCAAGCTATCCGGGAAGCCCTGACCTGGGCCATGGTCAGTCCCTAAAAACCCGCTATCTCCTTCTCTCTGAGAAAAATCTCAACTGTAGATCCTCCCTGCTTCTTGCTGGATGATAACCCAGGGAGCATTCATCTCTATTTCAAATATATCTCCTCCTGTAAGGGACCCCTAGACCTAGAGGAACACTCACCATGCCATCACACCTCCAGGGAGGCCTGAGTCGGTCACTCCTGCTTGGCCTCCACTCCCTTTTTCTCCTGGACCGCTGCATCTCGTCTAACAGAATTAATGACTGAATCTGTTCACCCCCTCAGTCCTCAGTACTGCTATGTGTTCACCCCCTCAATACAGCTGTGTACTAGCTAGAAACTATGATTGAGACACCCAACCACCTTTCATTCCTCAGGTCATCTCCTTGAGGGCAGAGAAATTCCTTTAACTTCCTGACCCCACTACTGTAAAATTTTGTACCAATGGCTAACCAATATCTTTGTTGACCCAATAACGAAATTACATGAAAATAGGAAAACCTAACACTGAGTTTGCACACGCCAGGCCCTAAGTACTGTGTATTATCACGTTTACTCTTTACAACTCTGTGCGGCTTCTCTCAGGACCCATGTCTATGTTGTAAAACACTCAAGTTTGGACAGCTTTGTTTGGGCTATTTCTGTACCCGATACACCCCCTGATCTTCCTAAACCTTCCAAATCCTACTCATCCTTTCCAGTTCAAGCCCCACCTCTGCCAGATATCTAGACAGAAGACATTACTCTCATATAGAACTCAACTTGAAAAGTGGTTCTGCCATGTATTAGCTGTATGACTCTGGGCAAGACACTTGGCATTCCTAGCCTTTCATTTCCCCATCTGCAAAGAGGAGGAAAACAGTACTTCCTTCTTAGGCAATTTTAAGGTGAAATGTAATGTTATGATGTGCCGAGCTCAGCAACTGGCACAGAATACATGTTACATGGTAGCTGCTATTGATCATCACTGATTCTCAATGATTCTTGCTGCCCCAGTATACCCTCACCTCCCCGTTCTGAGATGTGACCACACCATATAGCCTGCACCAAGCCACGTGGCCTGCACTCTTCAGGAATGGATATTTTAACTCTCAATTATACCATACAATTATCAAAGGCAGGGACCCATTTTTCTCTTCCCAGTGCCAGGCACAGCACTGCAGACATTATGTGGTCACTTTGTGGAAAAAGGCAGAAACTTCACCTGCGAAGCACTGTTTTCCTATCTGGCCAAGCCCACCAGCAACCCTTCGGGAGGCTCACCCGGCACTTGACCTCATCCCCAACGTGGTATTTCTTCTCCGGATTCTTTATATGGATGTCGGCCAGGTGCATGGTAGGTACCAGGCCCCTGATCTGCCTGCCCATCTTCACCACCATTCCGTGTGGCTTTATGGTCAGCACTTTGCCCTAAGAATCCAAGGAAAAGATGCCATGATGCCCCAAGAATGTCTTTCCTACACTTCTTAACAACAAAGCATCTCATACCTCTCTTTTAAAGTTTAGCTTCCTGGGGTAATTACCTGTTATTCCAGATCTCATAGGGGCAAAGCAAGTGCCCCACACTGGGCTGGATGCAGTAGAGTTTATTTATGAGAACTTTCACACCTTTTTGTGTGAGCATCTTTTTGTCTGTCTTACCAGTTCCATCTCCAATGGAGAGGACTATGTCTGCTAAGGAATGAACTCTACATATAAAGGGGAGCTGCTCCACTGGGGCTAAGTGGCTAGACAGGAGAGGCAACTGGAACTGACTCCTTCTAATATCCCAGGTGGCTAAATTACCAAAGAACTAACTTTTGACCTGGTCTAACAAACACCATCAATTCCCAAGACTGATGATCTACTGCCTCTGTGTAGTGGCATGGTGCTGCCAAGACTTTACCATGAAATTAATTTCAAGTCACCCAAGAGAAGGAAAAGAAATCCCAGCTAACAGGCAGAGGGAAGGAACAGGCCTGAAAATGAGTTCATCTAAGGAGTAATGAGCTGCCAGTTAACCTGTGAACTTAAGACTGTCTGAAGGTGGGAGAGCGTCTAATTATATGCTTGAGGTCTTACCTTAACCAAAGCCCCAGGTTTGATGTCATGATACCAAAGGAACTGAGCTTCAATAATAGACCTAGAACAAAAGGCAAATACAAGATTAAATACATTAGGGCAGAGGCTGCCTAAAATTCAGGGCTACCAAAGGCACACTGGCAAGGAAAGAAACCCTCACCAAGTAAGGACAGGAAATGCCGTGGGCACGCACCACAGATGAACACGCACACCTCTATACCCCACACAGTGAGTGACAGACTTACGTCCGCAGAGAGAGCAAGGCCAGTTCATCCATTTGGCTGTAGTCGATGATTCTACACTTGTGAGTGTTCCCTGGCTTGAAGGCCTCAGGTTTGAAAGTTTTCTTAGAATTGGAGAGATGGTTGCGCTACAGAGTACCAAGTGATTAAGGACAAGTCAGAGGCAACAGATCTGAGACAACCAGACATTAAACCAGACGTGTAAATGACTCAGAACATTTATCACCTACCATAAAAACAGCACTCTAATTACCTGTTAAAATAACTGCTCTAACTAAAAAACTGTTTTTTACTACCACAGAATCTCTATAAAGTCAGAGAACCATCTAGATCATGGGTCAATAAATCACAGCTCACAATGAAATGCCTATTTTTGTAAGTAAAAGTTTGCCTGGAACATAGCCACGCCCTTTCATTCACATACTGTCCTTGTTGCTTTCAGGCTACAACAAAGATAAGCAGTTAGGACAGAGTCCATATGGTACCTGAGTCTAAAATACTTACTATCTGGCCCTTTAAAACACCTTCGCCAAGCCCTGGTGTAGATCCTAACTCATTTTTGTTCCTATCATCAATCTGGTATCAATTAAGGCAAGCCAATCTCAAGGTACTCTAATATAACAAACAGACCTTGTTCAAGTCATGAACTGTCTGCCACGTTTGGGGAAATTCAAAAATAGGAAACTAATTCTCAGGGATGAAGGAAGCAAAAAGAATCCATGTCCCCAAAGTCCTTCTGGTGATGAGAACCTGATGAAACAAAGAGGCTCCTTACCCGAGCATAGGCCAGAGCACCATCCTTCAGCTTAAAGGTGGCCCCAGCATTGCCAAAAAAGCCCTGGACAGGCACATCATCCAGCACAGCTCCTAGCTGCTGGCACAAGAGACGGGTGAGCGGGCGCCCGGGCTGCAGGAAGACGGGGCGCAGGCTCAGCCGCACAGCTCTGGTCCGAGGATGCACGCAGAGGACACAGGCCCGTACCTAGACAAGGGACACAATGAGGATAAGGCACACTGGAGACAAGACACCCAGAGCCAACTTTCAGGGGTTTGACTCTCCCTGTGCTGACCAAGTTATATAGGTGGAAGTATAAAAATAGCAAGTACAATCAAACAGTATGTAGAAAATTCATACAGAACACCCCGGAGGAACTACATCTGACTAAATCAACACTTATGCAAGAGCAGGAACATGGGTATCATGGGTATCAGGGTCCCCTCAACACCATGAGCCTAATAATACATATGCAACAGGAGCCATGCACTGGCGTCACTGTATCCAAAAGCTCATCTGAAACATCAGAAACAGCCTGCTCTGATCACAAGGTCCTAGCATGTAAAATGTCTCAACTCTGTACACAAGCATGACTTAAGGAGAAAAAAAGTCACTAGAAAGAGGTTCACCAAAAAATCAATAATATTATCACCAGGTGCTGGGGAAATCTACTTTAAAAAATAAAACAACAAAAACAAAAAACCAACAAGGTCTCCATAATGTCCATTAGCATGAGTTACTGGTAAAAAACAAATAAATCATTTTGGAATTTTTAATAAAAAACGGGTAGAATATACTGGAATTTTCTTCCCAAATATCCACAATCATAGTAGAAAATTTGAATATTTAGATCAGGGAAGAAAAATCACTTAGACTTAACCACTAACACCTGACTGCATAATCAGATAGTATTTTAATCAGGTGTACCATGGCACTTTCATATTCACATTCATTTCATATAGCACTTCCATATTTTGAATACGAACATATATATTAAACATACATTTTGTTCTCCTGTGTTAACACTTTCTTAGAACACTTTAAATTATAACGGCAAAAATTTCACTACCAAGTGAGAAAAAGAAGCAGAGTCTATGAAACAAAAATTACAAGGTGCTTTCTTCTCCACAGGCTCCTATTCTAATCTCAATCCCCAGAAATAATCACCGACCATTTCCTATGGTCCTTCCTAGACAGCTTTCATTCTCCTCACCACCCCTAACAGGCATACACACGAGGCCCAGGACCTGCCTGTAGCAGCTGTGACGCTGCTTGCAACACAAGTGAAATCGAGCAAAGATAAGCGCAACATTTCTTACTTGCTGATTTGAGAAATATGTTCCGGCTTTCTTAGGATCCAGGTGCATGAAGTCAACCAGGCCACTGAAGAACGAGAGGAATTTAAGTGTAAGGCCAAGTGGAGTCACCTAGAAATAAACAGAACCAACTGTGAAAAAAACATCTCTCTGAAAGATCAGGAATGAGAGAGACTGTTCATACTGAACATTCAAGGCCACATTACCATGACTCCCCCCACCCCCAGCCCTTATCATCTTTCTTCCCATAAAATCAAGAGGCAGCACAACCCCTGGCACTGGCTCTTCCTATATTCAGTAAGCTCGCCCACCACCACTACCTCCCCAGCCTGAGAGGGCTCTCCATTCTCTGCATTTCCCAAAGGGATGGAAGGCACTTTACACAAAGATCCTTGAGGAACTGCCAGCCTGACAACTTGGACGAGTTGCTGCTAACTTGGTGATGTGCTCAGGCCAACATGGGAAAACCCAGTGCATGCAAGTGGGAGATACTGACCACGAGCAATTTGCCCACCAGAGGCTCACAAAGCTAAGAAAGTGGGGTGACAAGGCCCTCAAAAGAGAGCACCGAGGCAGGGAAACTAAGTCAGATCCCCAGGTCCTCACAGGGTTCACCCTTCTCCCATCTCCATAGAAAGTGGGAGAGTTATTCTCTTGGAAACTATCAGAATCAAAACACAGGAATAGTGCATAAACCATGAAAATGTGAATTAAGAAAAATTCTGAATATCGTACAGATATAGATATGAAGACATCCAGCCCCCTTCTGCCATCCAGCTCTTAGGCAGCCAGGCTTATATCCTTAGATCCTTTCTAGAGAAATCTAACATGCCAGAGAAGATTTCTAACAGTGACACCTGGTAGGTTCTCAAAGATGGTCCGCTAGCTCCAGCCCCTGACAGGGAAGTCGGCCAGTCAGCAAGTCCACCCAGGCTCACAGACTTCCCAGCAGTTTTCTAGTGACTCTCTCATAAGATGGCAGTCAAAACAAAAACTCAACAGAGGATGGGAGGTTTAAGCTGAGAGACTCTCCCTAAAGTAGGATGCAAATGCATGCAGGTACCAAAACAGAAAGTAAAAAGTAAGAAAATTAGAACTGATCCATTAAGTCCAACATCACACTAATAGTTCCAGAAAAATAAAACACTTTAAAATACTTGATAAGGGGCGTGTATCTAGAATACACAAGGAATTGTTTTTACCGTATCAATAGAAAGCAATGAATAAAGGACTTCTAATTCAATATTTCTCCAAAAAATTTATAAATGGCCAATTCACAACATGAAAAGATGCTCAACATCACTAATCATTAGAGAAATGTGTATCAAAATAACAAAATACCACTTCACACCCACCCCTTCTAGGAGAGCCATAATAAAAAGAATAAGTGTTAACGAGAATATGAAGAGAAACTAGAACGCTTAAATTGCTGGTGAGGATGTAGAACATTGCAGCCACTTTGGCTGTTCCTCAAAAAGTTAAATACAGAGTTACCATATGACCCACCAAGTCCATTCCTAGAAATGGAAACATGTGTCCCCACAAAAACCTGTACACAAATTTCACAGCAGCATTACTCCTAAGACCCAAAAGTGGCAACAACTCAAATGTCCACCAACTTCATATGATGGAGTATTATTCAGTCATAAAAATAAAAACCCGCCATGAGCTTTGCTGGTAGACAACATTCACGTGCATGCGTGTGTGTGCTAAGTTGCTTCAGTCGTGTCCGACTCTTTGCATGGGGCCCATGGACTGTAGCCCACCAAGCTCCTCTGTCCATGGGACTTCCCCGGCAAGCATACTGGAGTGGGTTGCCATGCCCCCACTGCCCTCCAAGAGATCTTCCCAACCCAGGGATCGAACCCACATCTCTTTAAAATCTCCTGCACTAGCAGGCAGGTTCTTTACCACTAGCACCACCTGAGAAGCCCTTACAACATTCACATGTGTTGTCATAACCTGTTGCTAGAGGAATTAAATACACCCCTGTGACTCCACTAGAAGAGGATTCTCAGAGGCTTATGCCTGGTTTCTTTCAGACTTCACTCCATGGGCCTTTTCTCTTTGCTGATTTTGCTTTGCCTCCTTTCACTGCAGTGGATCACAGCCGTGAGGACCACTACATGGTGAGTCTATGAGTCTCCCTGGGGAATCATCAAACCTGGCAGCAGTCTTGGGAATTTCAAGACACATTAAGTCAAGATTAATCTCCAATGTGCTTTTAGGGGACTTTCCTGGTGGCTCAGATGGTGAAGAATCCACCTGCAATGCAGGAGACCTGGGCTCAATCTCTGGGTCGAGAAGGTCCCGGGGAAAAGAGAATCGCTACCCACTCCAGTATTCTTGCCTGGAGAATTCCACGGACAGAGGAGCCATGAGGTTGCAAAGAGTCGGACACAACTGAGCAACTTAGCATGAACGCTTGTGGTTTTTTGAGGATGTTTCTGGAGAATGTGACACATTAAAACAAGTGAGTAAACCAAAAAAGAGAAATACACAGAATCAAAGAAGGTTCTATCCAATACAGAAGACTGGGGAAGGATCCAGAATAATAAAGACCGAAAGCCTCTGGACAAAGCAACCAGACTGGAGCCAGACGACAGCAGAAGGACTCCAGATGGGAAGAAATAAAACAAAGATTATTTTAAAAGGTTTGAAAATATAGAAAATAATGAGGGAAAAATAATTACAGGATGTATGAGGAAACAAAGATAGGAAGAGAATTCAGCAAATGAGAAAAACAAAACTGATTATCAACTCCAAGGTTGGGGGAGGAAATGGTTCAAGAAACAAATTATATTACCTAGTTCAGCAAGTAAACAATATTTATGTGGTCCTAATAATTTAAATACTGAATAATGACTTAATCAAAAGTTGGGAGAAGGGAGGAATAAGGGAGCCAAAATTTCATCTACCTTGATGAAGGGTTAAAACTCAGTGCCTCAAAGTGATAAACCATGAGATCTAGCAGAAGCATATTACTTAGAAATACAGAGGTAAACTTCAAAAGATAAGCTAAAAGAATTAAAGATGGAGGTTCAATGGGGTGAGAGTTCTTCATTAGAAGCCTCTTAATATTAATACCATTTAATCTTTAGATCAGCACTGTCCACAGCACATATGTAACTGAAGTCACATATGTTATTTCCAGTTTCCTAGCAGTCACACTGTAAAAACTACCAAGAAAGAGGTGAGATTTGTTTTAATAGTTTATTTAACCCAATACAAAATATTATATTGGGCAAAATATTATCATTTCAACATGTGATACTGGCTATATTTCAAGTACTAATGGCCACATGGGACCAGGGGCTACCCTACTGGACAGCACAATTTTAGACTGTGTGCACACTCTACTTGAATACAAATTATTTTTATTTTAGAAAATAGTAGTAACAGTGAATGGCTTACCTTCTGTACCTGAGCCTTGACCACCAGTCCTGGTAGCAAACTATTGAGGGTCCAACTCTGCTCTTCAGTAGCAATGGCAGCAGAAACTTCCGAGTGACCAATAGACAGAGTGACAACTCCTCCACTGCCCTTCACCTCCTCAATGAGGCAGTTCAGGTACTGACCCACCTTCAGTTTAGCACCTGCAAGTCCAGCCCCCCAAAAGCAAAAAACATCTATTATGAGAAGAATTTTAACTTGGGCTCAAGTGACACCTTAGAGATCCATGGCCTACTTGTCCAGTTACCATGCAATACTCCCCATATTCCCAATTTTCAAGAAACCATCTACAAAAATGGGAGTGAAATGACTCTAACTGATCTAGAATCAACTACAACACCAAAAAATACAAAAAACCTCAACTAGGCAAGAGAGTGCTGGTTCAGAGGCCCTGAGGGTTCAAATTTCAGTGGTAACTTCTACGTGGGAAAAAGTGAAACTGGCCCATCAGATTTTAACAAGCCTGGCACTCTACTCTTACTGAGCCAGTGGCATTTAAATACAATCCCCACACATACCACCCCAACCATGCACTTGCCCTCCTTCTTCCCCTCACCTTTGTTCTTCTGCCGAATGTACTCCTGGGCTTTCTGCAGCGGCAGAAAAGCTCTGGCCCCACTAACACCAATGTCCACTAGGTAGCCATGGTCTTCCAGGCTGGACACAGTGCCCGTGAGCAGCTGGAGGAAGAGAAAGCATTCCCAAAAGTTCGAAAGTCACAGGACACATAACCAACATTTACTACCAAACACAGCAAACATGACTGTTCCCACCACTGGTCTCGACAAATCATCCCAGAATCCCAAGCATCCTCCCACTTTTAAATTTAAACCTCAACTGCTACAACACAGGGAATACAGCCAATATTTGATTATAACTCTAAATGGAGTATAACCTTCAAAAGTTGCGAATCACTAATGTACTATACATCAACTATACTGAAAAAAATTTTTTTAAGAAAAGGAAAACAACCTCAATCTCATTAAAGGTTAGAAGAGGGAAAGACATCAATTAACTTTAACGGGTTTGAAGATCTTAGGGTTTCCAGACAGTGAGGAGCTGACTAATGGAATGACAAAGAGGGGTCTCTTTCTGGAGGATTTTCAAAAGATAGGCAAGCCTTTCATGTCATACACATGAAAGGGGTGCGGTGCCGGCACCCCCAGTGCCCAGACAACTGAGAATCCAGAGCCACCCTTCTAGCTGTCATCATGTCTTTTCTAAGCACCTCCAACACCCCCCTCACTTCACCAAAACCTCTTGCCAACCTCCTTTACACTTCACTGGAAGCACTGTGGCATTCAAATCTGGCTCTAAGAAACACTAGCTATTTGGTCTTTGGCCACTTAAGTCAGGTAAACCTTTATCAGTCTACTTTCTCAAATGTACAAGAGTGATACCTATTGGCCTCACAAGGTAGCTATGAAAATGTCTTCAGAGAAAGTGTCTAAAACAGCAACTGCCAAACAGCCGCCTGTTGGTACTTGTCAATTTCCTACAACTTACTTACGGTTTGTTCCCCATTCTACTCAACGTTCAGGGCTTGGCCCAAACTTCACTGCTTCTAACCAAATGTTCCAAGACCATATTGATCTTCCTCTTAAGTGAGTACAGTTTATCTAAGTGTGTTTTACACCTACTCGACTTGGAGGTGCTGAGCAGGGATTCTCGTCTCCTGAACCGCCACTGGACTGGGAGATTCAGTAGTGCAGTGTCCATTAATATGGTGACAGGCTAACTGCTCTGTCTACCCTGGCTCTTGCTCTCAGACAGCAGCCCCCAAGCTTCCCCAACAAAGTTCAGTGGCTTTTAAAAATGACTTCATCTGTGAAGAAGTCTCAGTAAAGAAGAAGGCATTTCAAGAACGTTCTCACCCTTGCTAAGGTTTCCTGGAGGCATCTTTTTTTTTCCGACCAGCAAATGTGGGGCTTGCTTTCCCTTTCTCCCATCCAGAATGATGTGATTAAGTCTTCAACTTCCATTAAGTGCCCAAAGCACCTTGGAGATCTTCACCCAGGAAAAGACATACCCCCATGTGTAACAGTTAAGCTGAAAGTGAAGGGTAGTCTAGACACCCCCAGAAGGCAGGACATGGAGAAGGCATGTTGCCTGCTCCTCCTCCCTTGCCCCAGATACGTACCATGCCAGGTTTCAGGGTCTCAGCACTCAGCACTCTGTTGACATTTTTGGGGTTCAGAGATAGCTTGACATTCTTTTTGCCCCACTTTGTGGTATCCAGACTGCTCACCACACATCTCACCAGCATTCCAGGTGAGAAGAGCTCAGGCAAGCCGACCAGGTCCTGCATAATACAAGTGAGAAAGATCTGATATGTACCTTTCCCCTAAATTGAGAATTCACTGCCCGACCCTGCTTCAGTCGTTTCTCATCCTCAGATTCCCAGAGCCCAAAAGGCAGATGACGAGAGTAACTGCTCACCCACAAAGGCATTGGTTTGTAGCCATGTCAGTCTTGGATTACAGGTAAGGTCTCCAAACATCTCCACACAACAGGCAGATGTAAAATGACTTGTCAAAAGAATCTTCTACAATTACTGTACTTCCTCATTTACTTCCTCATCTTCCACTTACTCCTCAACTTTCTGCAATCTGCATTCCACCCCTTCACTCCATACTTGATCTCCCAACAAAATCTCCAATGACCTCCACGTGGCTTGATCCAACAGCCCACTTTGCAGTCCTTCTCACATGACTTTAACGAGCCATTTTCACTCTGGTGCTGCTTCCTTCCTGAAACATTTCCTCCTGACTTCTGACCTTTCCTTCATTGGTTTTTTTTCCTCTACTTCTCTGGTCCCACCTTCTTCTGACAGCAACTCTCCTTTTTATTCAGCAACTAAAATACAATGTTGACTCCTGGTTCTCTTCTCCCTCTGTGTGCTGTTTATAAGCAACTTCTTCCTCTTCCACAGCTTCAACCACCACCTACCTATACAGAGAAATCTCCCTGAGCTCCAGAATCACCTATTTACTGGTCGTCTCAATTGAATCTCAAACTCAACACAACCAAAAATCAAATCATGATCATCTCTCCCAATCCCCGTACCCTTTCAGGGCTTCTTATCTCAAGATGGCCTGGCCAACTGTTAACCATGCTCAACAGAAACCTAGGACTCATTTCTGACATGTCCCTTGGCCTTGCCACCCATATGGAATCCATCACTAGGCACTGACTTTACCTCCTCAGCCCTCAGTAAAGCCATCAGTCTCAAAGCCTGGACTATAACAACAGCCTCTGAACTAGTCCCTAAGCAACTACTCATGCTGCTTTGATTCATTCTGTCTTCTGTCTACATATCACCCACCTCAATGAGAGCATTTCAAGGGCTTCCAGTTGATTCCAGAAAAACCAATCCTTAACATGGTCTAGTCTCCACCCAGCCCTCTAACCCCATCTCACACCACTCTCCCTGCTCTCTGTTCTAGTCGCACCAGCCGTCTTCTGCTACAAACCGGGCTCCTTCTGCCTGAACTCTCTTCCTTCCTTCTCCAGCCTACCCTCACCTTTCACATTCAGCTCAGGTATCCCTTCCTCGGGCAAGTCTTCTAGGTCCCCTGGCCTAAGTGAAAGTCCCCTTATTTAAAAAATTAAAAAAAACTTAAAAATAAATTCTCTAGATAAACTCTCTTGGTATCTTGTACCTTTCCTTCTTAGCACTTAGCAAAGCTGCCATCTTACACCTTACTCCAGTTACAGATTTCATCCAGGGTTCCCTTACCTGCAGGGGCTCTTCTTGGGCCACCTGCTCATTCAGCTTTTCAGTGTAAGCATCACAGATTTCAGTCACTTGCACACATCCTTGGAGGCCGTTGGGGAGACTAATCACCAGTTCCAATTCATTTACCTCTTTCACGCAACCCAAAATCCGCATCCCCTCACACAGGGACTACAAGAGAAAGAGTGAATTATGTACAACAGGGAAGAGAACACTGAATAGGGAGGTGGGGAGGCGGGGCGAGGGTTGGGGAGTCTGGCTTTTAGTCCTAACTCTGACATAAAAAAGCTACAAGAGAGACATACGTGTATATATAACACACTCGTCATGTTTCTGACTGAGCACCATGAAAGGCTGAAATGGTACCACTGTGTTTACAGCATGAGGGTGTTGGAGGGCACGCTCACCTTTTCCTTTATTCCAAGCAACCCAAACTCAAATGCCTGGGAGGCAACACAATGAAGAACACAGACCAGGAGAGACTAGGGAAGTCCGGCATGTGCGTGCCAGGTGTAAAGGGCACAACGCTATTCAGCAATGTGTGGCTACAAATATGAGGGAGTGCATACTTGTATTATCAGCACTTTCAAGTTTCTATAAGAAGTCAGTAATCACATTCTTAATGTAAAAGTTTTAAGTTTTCTAATGTTGGCACCAACTTTTTTTTAAGTAGCACACAGGACGAACAAAATATTTCTGCAGGCTGGAAGTACCTTTCCCTTCACTATCTACATCAGTGTGTATCTTTCCATTCACTATCATTTGGCTTTTTCTTTTTTATAACTGAAGAATCAAAGTTACCTAAAAACTTAAGGGACATAAAAAGAATGCTTCACTTCTCTGAGATAAGTTTCCACATCTGTGAAATAAAACGGTAGAATCAGAATGACTGTTAAGGGTATTGCCAATTCTAACCTATGAATTTACTAAAACGCAAGTTCGAAGAGAGCATCAGCAGGATGAGGGATTTAGCCGCTAAAATGAAACACAACACACGATTCATGATCACAGGCATTGACAAAACTGGAATAGAGACATAAGATATATATACATGTATATATACGAAAAGAATGAAGGAAAAAAGGGAAGAGGAAAGGAAGAAGAGCACATCAAGTTTGTTCAAAACCAAATGTTGACAAACCTCCACATTAAGGATTTCAAACTTTTCTCTGACAAACTTGCTGCTTTCTCTGGCTTCAACTTTCACCTTTTTTGTTTTTGCTGGCCCTTTCTGGGTCTTTTTCCTTTTGGTAGATTCCTCTTCAGTAGAAATCTAAAGTGGGGGAAGGAGGAACAGAAGATCCAAAAAAATAAAAAGCAGTTTATCCAGGCCTGTCCCTTTAATTTAAGTTCATCTGTTACCCTGTTTTATCACCCTTCTACTCCACCCCACTCCCAACTCTTCTTTAATTCCTGCCTCGTGGCCACTCTCCCATCCTGACACCAATTTTCCCTGTGACGAAAATCTGAGCTCTAGTCTAAAAGCTTCTTTCCTCCTGCGTTCTTCCTCGCTTGACAGGGATGGACACGGGGGTTCCCCATTGCGAGAAGCAATTTGGAACAGTGCATGAAAATAAAATAGGTGGAGTCACAAAGATCCCTACCATAACAAGCTGTGTGGTTTCAGCTAAATTATATAATCTCTCTGGGCCTCAGTTTCCCACCATGGAATAGTGATCTCTGCTTCACAACACAGTTGGAAAGATTACATAAAATAGACCTAATCACACAACTGAATGTTAGTTCTGGTCCCTCTAGCATTTGGAGCACAACCTACTTTAGGTGAAGATTTCAAATTCTAATGCAAATCATGATCATTTTAAACAGCCTCATTCAAACCTTATTCAAACTGTTTTCTCTCCATCCTTAATCAACATGGTAAGTTTCTGAGAATGAGAAACAGGGAATTCCCTGGCAGTCCAGTGGTTAGGACTCTGCGCTTTCACTACCAATGGTGCAGATTTGATTCCTAGTCAGGAAACTAAAATTCCACAGGCCGCCTGGTATGGCCAAAAACAGAAAGAAAAAATGGCACTGAAAACTTATATAATAAATGCCACTCATGCTTCAAAAGATATAGCCTTGTGGTGGGATGGACTCTCTAACAAGTTAAATGTATAAAAGTAGACTTCAACAGAATCCAATTTGGAAAACCACACATTCTCAGACAAGGCTCATTCTCCATAAGTACACTAGAAGAGCGTTCTGCAAGTCTTCCCAAAAAAGCACCCCACTTACATCAAATAAGTTGTCTTGTTCAACTGATTGCTGGAAAGCTTTCTCTGATTTGTGGGTCTTTCTTGTACCCCCACGAGGGAAGCTTTCTTCCATGGCTGCCATGTTTGAGTGTCCTAAAAACAATGCAAAAAGTTGGTAATATGTACTTCAGTGTCAAGGTTGTGATCGATGGGCAAGAGACAAAGCCTTCTAGCACCAGTGTGCTAGACAGCACTCAGGACTAAGAAATGGATGGTTTGATGCCAGGCAACAGATAATCCATAATTCATCTTTCCAAAGGTCTTTGCTTCAAAACCACATGTTCACATATTTTTCTCCAGTAAGTTTTACTTTCAATGGAGCATCATTAAACAGCTTCAGTTAAGTCACGGATACTCAAATGACTACATAACCCCGTATCTTCAAAGAATGCACACACATCTAAGATAAAACAATTCTGCAAATAATCTAAAATACAGATCAGGTTATAAACTATCAACAAGAAGGTAGAAAATAATGAGGCTTCAGCAAAGGAGGAAGGCTTCCTTAAAAAGATGCCTTTGAGCTGCATGTTAAGACGAACAGGATTTTGACAGGTGGAAAGGGAAAAGCAGGATGAATATGAGAAAAAGCATGGCGACAGAAAAAGCCAATTATTTTGAGCAGCAATACATCTGTCAGACTGCTCACAAAGATTTCTCTGGTGGTCTAGTGGTTAAGGATCCTCCTGGCAATGCAGGAGACACCATTTTGATCCCTGGGTCCAGGAAGATTCCACATGCCATGAACAACTAAGCCCATGCATTACAACTACTGAAGCCGCAGCACCCCAGAGCCTGTTCTCCACAATGAGAAACCACTGCAATGAGAAGCCTGTGCACTGCAACTAGAGAAGCCTCCGCTCGCCACAACTAGAGAAGGCCTGCAGAAAAAAAAGACTCAGTGCCGCCAAATAAATAAATACATAACTTAAAAAATATTTAAAACTGCTCACAAGCTTGCTTGTCTTTCTTTGAAGAACTGTTCAACTAGATCACAAGGTGAATAAAGCATAATAATTGGAATTACATTTTAAAAGACAGGTCGAGCTCTGTGTGTCAGATCTTTCATTAGGTGTGAGTAAATTAACTTTTACTTGGGTAAGTTAGACCCTTAAGAACAGGAAAAGACAGAACAGTAACCAAAACATATATATACTGCAGGCTATAGCCTGGACAAGGAGACAGGACTGAAACTTCCAAGGTAAACCGAGTGCGTGCTAAGCCGCTTTGGTTCCGTCCCGACTCCTCGCGACCCTACAGACTGTAGCCCGCTAAGCTCCTCGGCTCATGGGATTTTCCAGGCAAGAATACTGGAATGGGTTGCTATTTCTTCCTTCAGGGGAATCTTCCCAACCCAGGGATCGAACCTGCCTCTCTTATGTCTCCTGCATTGGCAGGAGGGTTCTTTACCGTTAGCGCCACAAGGAGATAGAACTGAAAGAAGGTACACACCGGGTAAGATTAAACGGCAGGAAAAGCCAATAGAGAAATAACGAGAACCAGAACTAGGTTTAAGTGAGAACAGGAGGAGAGGTTGGTTCTGAGAGACACTTGGAAATAGGAATCTAAAAAGGCTTGAGACTGTGGAAGAGGTGAGGACCTAGAGGGAGCCTAGAAGGAGTTAGAATAAGGAATGAATGTATTTCGTAAAAGAGAAAAAAGGACAAAGCGATGCGGTCAAGTTTACTAGAAATATGACCCTTAATCTTACTTCACAAAAGGGGAAACAAACTTCAAAGAGTAAAGCGACCCTGAGACAAAGGGATCTGAGCTACTTCCTAGCAACATAACCTGACGTTACAGGGCCCACTCCAGCAGAGCCGGCTTCCGAGGTGGAATGCGGTGGCCTAACCACTCACCCGGCACTGCGGGTGCATGGCAGGCATCCAAAGCAGCTAGTCCTGGGACAGCCCTGGAAGCCACGAAGTTTCCACCCTTGTCGCTTTTGCCCCCACTCACCAGCCCCGGGACGCCAGCACTTCTATTTCAGAGGCCGCGCCACGGCAATCACACACGCGGAGACTGGTACAGCCGCAGCCTAACGCTGCTCTTCCGGAAGCGTGGGCGGGCTCAATGCCCTATTTCCATTACTACACTGGATCCAGTTCTACAGGGAGGGGGAGGAGATGTAGAGACAGGAAGCGGAAGGGCGGGGCTTAGAAAGGTAGCCAATCGACGCAGAGGGCCGAACCCTTCAAGCCCGTTGAACGGTGAGGGGGAGGTGGTGTCTTCCGGCGGGATCGAGGGGCGGCAGCGTACTGTGAAGGACACAGGCCGCGGAGTTTGAACCCCTTGAAAGGTGAGTGTGGAGGGGAACATGGATTTAGACCACGCGCCTCCGCTCTGTGGGGCCGGCATGGAATCAGACTGTCTCCTGGTCCAGGCACACTGCGAGGCCTTGTCTTTGGTGGGGGCTGGCGGAGAGTGGTGGTGATTAGAAAAGGAATTAGGGAAAATGAAGGCCGGGCGTGAGGGTTCGGACAGTGACTGGGAAGCCTGGGCGCGAGGCTCCTAAAGGCCCTTAGAATGTATTTTCCAGTGGAGAAAAGGAGGCCTGCAGGGAAGGGAGGCTCCCCCCCCCCCCAAGGTCACTCAGTGACGTAATATTGGATCAGAACTCGGACCTATGACCCCACCTCTCGTCATAGTAACCTCTCGTGCACTGTATGCCCAAAGCAGTTTGTTTCCACCGAGCTATGCCTAGGAAGCTGTCCAGCCAGATTCCTTTAGCTGCGCTGCAGCCTTCGTCTGGCGAGAGTGAGTGTGGCCTGGCCCCGGGTAAGCGGCTTAGATATATCTGTCTGTGTTCGGTCGGCGGGAAGCCCTTTCACTAATAGTAGCTAGAACAGAGAGCTATAAACTCCTTGTACCAGAGGCAGCTTCTGGTACCTGAGCGGCTGTCTCTTGTGTTTGCCTCTTTTTCCCGCGAGATCTCACATTTCAGGTAGGTGTCCGGCCAGGCAGACTAGTAGTACCGAAAAACAGAAAGTAGCGAGGCTAGTGGGTCACTTTGGGCCTTTTCTGAAGTGCTCATTTTACAGGTGAAGAGAAGCATGTAAAGATTAATTATATTTAAAAGTAGTTCGCCGCGCAGTTAGAAGCGAAGACCCCATGGCTTAGACTTTGCCATAGGCTACAGTTTAACAGTTAGTACGGTTTTGTTTAATCTTAGGTATTTTTCATTCATGTCTTTTTCAACTGATGTATAACTCGAAAGAAAAGCAAGTTTCGGTTTAATTATTCCACGAAGTACACTTAACACAAGGATTCCTGTTCTTTGCCCAAAAGTAACCAGGAGTTTGCTGAGGATACTAACCGCAGTGCTTACAGGCTTTGCTGCAGTTGTTTAGCGGCAATATCTCACTTACCCTTCCATCTCAGCGTTTTGTGATCTCGACTAAATTGCCGCTGGTAAACTGTGCCATCCCCTACAGTCAGAATTAGTCCTCTGTGGAATATTGCAGACATCAGCCTTCCTTCTGTATTGTATAGAAGGAGATTTAAGGCACCTTAAGATTGTTTCAGTTGGATACCACATTCTGAAAATGTTTGTTAGACACAAGTTAGTGGGAATTAAGCCCTTGTTTTCTGTAGGGTTTTTCCTAGAAACCTGCTTGACACTGTTAAGAATCCAGAAATCAATCCTGAAGATGAATGGGAAAGCATATCTTTAATAAGTTTACTAAAACCTTTAATATAAAAGCCATATCATAAAATTTTCTTTTAATGGAGATTTTCCTACTTGGACTGGACTGGACTTGCCAAGGCCTCTAAAGTGACCCAAGGAAGTTTGTAATCCTTCATTGCTACAAGAACCTTCTTGAAACAGTGTTCACAATTAAGGTCATTTGTCGAGATTTTCATCGCCAATTCTATGCTTGTGAATGCCCCTGAAGGCCTTTGAATGGCAAACTATAGAGTGCCGGTTTCCATAGCAGCAACTTCCTCACAGGTTTCCCCTGATTCTATTTCATCAAGAGTCGGCTGAGTCACTGCCACTGCCTACCAATCTCGACCGGACCTCGACCGGCTCGTCTATGTTGCCAATCGACTCGGCGTGGCGTCGGTCGTGGTAGATAGGTGGTCATACAGACGAGTTTTCGAGTGTTGCTCTGGTGACCTTTGATGTGCCTTTATAAAAGAAATACATGCCTTTGTGAAATACATAGGCTCTATAGATGTAATCCCTTTTTCAAGTCTCCTGTATATTTAAGGGTTGTTTTTTTTTTTTTTTCTCCTATATAATTACTAATCAGGGTTTGGTTTTCTGTTACTGCAGTGTTTTTCAAACTTTAACATACATTGGAATCACCTAGACAGCATATTAAAACAGATTGCTGGGCCCGAGTGTTTTATTCAAAAGGCCTGAGAATTTGCATTTCCAGTGAGTTTCCATGGATGATGACAGTGTAGGGACGAAACTTTGAGAACCTTTGATGTTCTCTATACTGCCCAGAAATAGGAACTTTTAATATTGCAAGGGGGCATCTTTTCATGTTTATATTTAAAGATCTCTGTGCATTGTGTTTCCTCCCATGGGAACCATCATATATCAGTTTCCTGTAAATGCACTTGTTATTTCCATAAACTGTATTTCAGTTGCCATCCTTGAACCATACTACATGTTTCTACTTTATAGTATTTCTATATAAGGATAAATTCCTGGTGAACAAATTGAACCAACTAGATAAAAGGGTAAACTATACTCTGTCATAATTCAGTAGATACTACAGAATTGCATTTTAGGGAGGTTGTACTCCCTCCAGTTTACACTCCCTCCAGGCAGCGGAGAGACTTGCTTATTTTCCCATATTCCCACCAACTGCTGCGTATGATAAATTTATCTTTGCAGTCTGATGGTTAAATATTTGTCTCATTTCATATTTCCTTCACTGATCATGAGGTTGATTATCTGTGTTTCTTTGGCCACCTTTGTATTTTCCCTTGCCTAGGATGATTAAAATGCTTGTCCATGTTTTCTTCAGGTATTTTGGTTTCACTTTTTACATTTACATGTTTTCATCTGTTTTTGGTATAAGGAGTAAGGATTTCAGCTTCCCCTCCACCACCAATAGTTAGTATGTATTAATTCCATTTAGTAATAAATAACCCCGCCTCCTCCTTCCCATGGAGGTCCTAAATTATTTATAGGAAAAACTGTAAAAAGTGGTGTTGCAGGGTGAGCTGTTCAGTTAGTTTTTTTGGTTGTTACCCCTCTGAGAGACTTTGAAAAGTATCACAAGCTCCAGCTTTCAACTAGTCTTAAAACTGATGGAATTCCATGTACAGTGTGCTATATAAGATAGAGCCAGGAATGAAAACATCAACCAATTTTGGGTCAGAAGATGGAGTTAGAGACTACTGTGTTCTATGTGTTATTTGATGTATATTCTGGAATGTTGTGTGATAGCAACCAAGACAAAAGTCCTCCTTCCAAATTCTTACCAATGTTTTTTCCATCATTTTGCTACTGCTTTCTTGGGTGAGGCATACATAAAATTTACAATAATTATATGCAATATATAATACTTATGACTTTAATTTAAAAAAAACTTTTTTCTTTTAAATAGCATCCAAACCAATTTGTTGCCTTCTTTCTTTTTTTAAAAGATTGAAATCATGGCAGGTCCAGAAGCTGATGCCCAGTTCCATTTCACTGGTATCAAAAAATATTTCAACTCTTACACTCTCACAGGGAGAATGAATGTAAGTATTAATGATACCTTTAAGTAGTTATGTTTTAGAATAATATAGATGTGACAACAACTCTTGTTTGCTTTTTCCTTTCTTTTTCAGTGTGTGCTGGCCACATATGGAAGTATTGCTTTGATAGTCTTATACTTCAAGTTAAGGTCTAAAAAAACTCCAGCTGTGAAAGCAACATAAACAGTAAGGAGATAATAACTTAATAACTTTGCCATTTTGATGTTAGGGTTCCCCTCCCCCACACTATAAAAGTAATGTCATTGTTCAAAATCTTATTACATTCAGGAAAAAGAAAAATATTGCCCATGTCTCCATCACCCTGACAGTTTTTGTTAATATCTGTTTAGCTCTTTTATATTGTATTTGTTTGGTTTCCAATGGCTGTGATCCATATCTGTAATTTTGCTTTATAACATATATGTTCTCTATAAATTTGAATGCATGGGTGCTCATGGATATATGATTTATTTTATACAGATGTTTCCTATTAAATAATGTCAGTTTCTGATTTTTGTTAGTTTGATGAGTAAAAACTTTTTTTTTTAATGAAGTTGTATATTTTTTCCATTTAAGTATCATTTGTATTTTTAACATTCTCTGTGTTTTAACATTTGGGACTTTCTTTTTGTAAAGATCTTTCTTTCTTGTATAAGCTCTTTTTGTAATTTTTTTTTTTTTTTTGGTAGTAATTATTAACCAGCCTTTTAAATCAGTTGCAAATGCCTCTTGCTTTTGAAATTTTATGTAAGCAATTCTGTCATTTCCTTAAATCCCACCTAGACTTCATTTTCTTTTTAGTGCAACCCAATGCCCATTTGCCCTTGCTTGTGTAAGTATTTTGTTGGCAGTAGACGATGTGTAAAAAACCCCAAACCTAGATTTTATCTAATGTATCTTTCCATGACAGAAAATTTCCTCTGCTCTTGAGACCTTTTCCAGTCCCAAAATTATTGACCGTAGTGGACTGACTGCATAGCCCAAATGCAGTGATCCATGGCTTTTTCCTGACAGGTAGTTTTTTTTTGCCCAATTTTTCATACTGTGTGTGCTTAGTCACCCAGTCGTGTCCGACTCTTTGTGACCCCATAGACTGTAGCCCACCAGGCTCCTCTGTTCCTGGGATTCTCCAGGCAAGGATACTAGAGTGGATTTTTTCCATCTGAGCCACAAGGGAAACCCAGTTTTTCATATTAGGAACCTCCTTACTCTGTTTTTATAATGGGGATACTACCATCCTTCCTCCTTTCTACTATTTAAACTATTACTTTAAGGCGGGGCGGGGTGGAGAATGTTACTGGGTTGGCAAAAAAGTCCATTATTTTCCTATAAGCCAGAAACCCCTGAACAAACTTTTTGGTCAATCCAGTATCTTATGTACTAGGCTTTTACAACAATGTATATTTTGGATCATACTGAATTATTGACAGCTCTTCTGTAAAAGGTGGGAGTTTTAGATTGTTGAAAGCTGAGAGACAACTAAATTTGGGGGAGTTTAATGACTCCTTTGAGACTCTAATGAATTTGCATTCAGTTTCAGGAGGTTCGTGGATAGCCTTTTACTAATAATTACTGAATGTTCTAAAAGCAGAGTTGAACACGTTTGTGTCTAAACTATTTTTGCTTTGTTTATAGGATTCTGAACTGTACATTATCTAAGTTTCCATGCCTGAAGAAGCTAATGTCAACTCATCATGTGATACTCAACTTGTACAATAAATTATGAACCTGGAAAAGCTGGTTGTCTTTATTTACAAGATATCAAAAATATAAAAACTGTACAAAATGCAACAAAGGCAAAAAACTGGCAGTAACTTGGTCTAAATCTTTTAGTTTTCCAAAGCAAGGCTCAGTACTGGAGGTAAGCAACTGAAATGTCTGACTTCAAGTGTACTAGGTTGTATGTAGCCATTTTAGCTGAAGTAGAACATGGAAGTTAATTTCACCTGGTTTATAGAGTGTTTGGGTGCACTCAATCCAACAGGTATAAATTCAGATGTCAGTGGATGGTTGTACTTCATCTATTTCTCAGAAAGGAATTGTAGTTCATCTTAGCCAGTTAACGTACATTCCACTAATCATGAGCCAAGCAAAAATGTTAGTGGATCATATAACATAGTACTTGAGTGCCATACAGTAACTACATTTTTACAGCAGAAACATACATGCTCATGGAATTCTTCAGCTAAAATTCAGTATGGTATTATATTACTCAATTTGAATCTTGAAGCAGGATGAATTATTGAAATCAATTGATTTTTTTAACATAATAAATTAAAATAGCATTTGAACAGAAAATGCATAGTTTCCACACAATCCAAAGCACCATGAATGTCCCCTCCACAAACATAATACCTCTTATTCAACTAACGGAAATTAGTTAAATGTGGTTGCTATAGAAACGTGGAACTGTCCTGTACAGATTTTCTAAGCAGCATACTTCCAGATCCATATAGACAAAACATTCTTTGTAGCTTAAATAGTAATGACTGAGGTATTTGCTTTTAGTCTCCCTTTTTCAAACAGTAGTTTCCAAAAGTCTTTTAATACCGACAGTTTATTGAGGACTGTAAGCTCCTGCAGCTAGAACCAAGTTTCTTCGAGTAAAATGGAGGTGTACAACTGGTGTTGATTTGGTCATATATGTTCCCAACAATAACTCCTGTGAATTCTCGGGTAAATTTATATGCCCCGTGGCTGTAGTAAAGTCATCAGTCTCTACATCTTCAAATGCTTTGACAGCATCCCATAACCGTACTGTATTATCCATTGAACCTAAGCGGAAATCAAAGGGAAACCATTTAGTAGAATCTGCCATATTTAAATTTCTGACATGTCAAGTATGCTTTATGTATTTACATTTCTGGTAAAAGAAATCTGAACAACTCTATTCCCTCTAAAGAATTTCAAGCAGTAGCTTAACCTGAGAAGTCAATATACATGTAGGTAACAATCCTGAATCATGCTAAGGAGGAGCAAAATCCAAAACAGGACTTAATTTTGCAATTTTCAACATTCAGAGCTTCCGTTAAATATACAAGGGACTCTTTACCACAAAGCCAGTTCTAGTCATTTACCTGATGCCAAAATTTCACCATCTCTACTAAATCTAAGTGAACAGACTGTATCAGTGTGTCCTTTTAATTCTCCAACCATCAAACCATGTCCAATATCCCAAAGGAGTACTCTGCCATCTGTTGCTCCTGTAGCCAGGAATCTCCCATTGGGAGAAAATGTCAAGGAATGAATTGGTCCCTAAAAAAAAGTACATGACAAGAATCAAAAGTAAGGTTAAAAATACCTAGGAAAATGAGACAAAAGAACTATAACATAAACTTGAGTGGTGTGGACAGTATCTTTGAAATGTATGTCACTAGTTAATTTTTAAACTATTTTTAATCTTAAAGAACCTTGTGTGCTGGAATAATGAAAGTTAAAATACCTTGTGTCCAGTGAATATCCTTACACAGTTCCCATTCAGGACATCCCAGAGCCGCACAGTTCTGTCTGCAGAGCCCGTAGCAACATAATTAGAATTTGGATGGAATCTGGTACAATTCACATCAGCAAGGTGGCCAGCAAATATCCGTAAAGGCTGATAGTGATCTGTAGCCCAGAGCCTTTTTAAAAAATTATTGAACACACAAGGTAATTACTAGTTAACTCTGAAATGCCAAGTTCTATCCAAAATACAGAAACAACCATGTGAAGTATTAGCTGTAAGTGGGTCCCCCTCACTAGTTTACCTGAGGGAAAGGAGGATGGAATGACTTAGAGACTAAGCTTTTGTCGTTTTTTAAAGCTATGCCATGCAGCTTGCAGGATCTTAGTTCCCCAACCAGGGGTTTAACTGGTGCCCTCGGCAGTGAAAGCACCAAGTCCTAACCACTGGACTACCAGGGAACTCCCTAAACATTCTTAAAACAGTTAACATGGTCCAAAAGTTTTTTAATTCTATAATCCTTTAGTTCTCTGAATGTATACTCTCTAACTCCTAGTCTAACTGCTAGAGTATTTTTCCCTAGTTTTGGCTACCACATGGTGGTTTACTCACCAAGTTGTGTCAGACTCTGCAGCCCCAAAGACTGAAGCCACCAGGCTATTCTGCATGGGATTTCCCAAGCAAGAATACTGGAGTGGGTTGCCACTTCCTTCTCCAAGGGATCTTCCCAACCCAGGGATCAAACCCGGATCTCTGGCATTGCAGGCAGATTCTTTACTGATTGAGCCACCAGGGAAGCCCCCCCCCCCCCCCGGGCAGGGCGGGGAACGCGACCACAAATAATTTCAAACCCAAGCTACCTCATCCTGAACTTTTAAAGATATGACAGGGAAATAAAAGGGCTCACAGTGGCCGCAAAAGACAAGGTTTAGCATCCACTTGGGGAAGGGGAGGGCATGGACTCTTGGTGTAGACATGATTGCAGACAGAAATATTTCTGTCCCAAATTAAGTTTTCAGATGACCTACAAATGCTGACATTCTCAAAAAGCTGATAATAACAGAAGTGAAAATAAGTTTGGCTGGGGTTTGTAATTCCCAACAAGAAACCATTCTGTTCGTTGAATAGGCCGAGTCCTAAGCTCATAATGTTCTTACCGAGCTACTCTGTCATGGCCCCCTGATACAAAATAATATCCATATGGAGAAAACTGTGTGTCCCACACTGGATAGTTGTGTCCTTTATATCCCACCAAGCAAGTAAATGTTTGAAGACTCCATAATCTAACAGTTCCATCCTCTGAAGAGGAGAGCAGGTAGTTCCTGAGAAAAGAGAAGGTAACGTATTTGATTCCTAGAATAACTTAGTTACCTGTCCAGTTTCTCTGTACGTTTGTATATGTTAAATATAGCTAACTGGCTACTACATCTCAGTTTTAATTTATGCCTGAAATTCACAGTAGATAACAAGAGTTGAAAGTACTAATGTTAGCCATGACACTACATCCACTGAGCATCTACTGAATAAGCTTAGGTTTTTTAAAAACAGTGTCTATTAAGAAAATCACAGTTCTTTGGGGAAAAAAACAAGAGATAATGACAAAAAGTATGGTCAAATCAGGTCACCTGAAAAAGGCTTCTAAGAAATATGTCACTTAAAATCAGTAATTTTTTACTTTAAAATGGATTTGCTATTTTCATACCCTATACAAAGCAGGGTAAAAAGCTTTCAAAAGTAAACTACTCAGAAAGTACTATGGTTTTCAGTGATATGAGAAGTTTCCCTCAAGTATAAATGTACCATTTGACTAAACTCTATAAAAAACAAAAATCTTCATTCTCAAAGTTTCGTAAAGATGAAAATCTTTATGAACGATTTTGGACTGAAAGCAATAAGATATAGATAGTATTACAAAAAACAAAAAAATACCCTACCCACATTGCTATAGAATATTAAGAGATCTGAAAAATAAGACACATTTTCATGGGTTTCTAATTCCCTTATCAGTATTAGTTCTTTTGATTATACAAAGATAAATCTTCAGTTGATAGGTAATATGCCTTTAATAGCAGGAATCTGTTGTGAATTTGGAGATGACAGAAGACAGCTGCTGCTGCTGCTGAATCGCTTCAGTCATGTCCTACTCTGTGCGACCCCATAGACGGCAGCCCACCAGGCTCCCCCATCCCTAGGATTCTCCAGGCAAGAACACGAGTGGGTTGCCATTTCCTTCTCCAATGCATGAAAGTGCAAAGTGAAAGTGTAGTCGCTCAGTCATGTCCGACTCTTAGCGACCCCATGGACTGCAGCCTACCAGGCTCCTGGGTCCATGGGATTTTCCAGGCAAGAGTACTGGAGTGGGGTGCCATCACCTTCTCTGCAGAAGACAGCAGTAGCCACCAAACACATAGCAGGAACCCAAAGAAGCAATCCTCAACCCCTACTGGAGTTACACAAAACTAAAGCTAATTTTCATAACCAGCAAACCCTGAAGTTATGCATCCTGATTTTGTAAATTTAGCTACTATACACCAGTACCCCAAGATGAATTAGCAGAGGGCAAGATTCTAAAAGATAATGAATGATAGGCTTCTAAAAGTATTTTCCCCAACATTTGCATAATGTTTCTAGTAGTTAACTTTCACATAACATATATATATTTCATATAACTTTCATTTAATCTCAATGTAATACAGCAATATTTAATTCTTATAGTTTGTATTTTACCTATCTGGACTGAAGCTGGCTCCATAGACAGGACCACTGTGACCGTACAAGATCTTCAACTCACTTGCCGTTTTCTCATCCATGATTCTTTCTAAGACATCATCAGATTCTTTATCTATCAGGCTAAGATCTAAAATGATCCAGAAATATTACTTTTAAAAAATACATTTATTAAAACAATTTAAGACAATTATTTAATATATCAGAGTTTAGGAGAAGAACTAACATTTGAACTGTTCCTCCTACTTACCAATCACTATGCTAATGCCTTTAAATTAGGTGCTATCATTTCAGGGTACAAGAGGAGAAAGTGAGGTTCAGAACAGTTAATAATATGCCAAAGTGCACACAGCTACTTAGTCTTGGAACTAGGGCTGAAACTCAATTTATCCATTAGATCACAATGTTTTACAAAACAGAACTACAGAAATATTAAAATAAATTGAGAATCTGTTATCTTGTTTAAACAATACAACTAGCAAGAAACTTTAAAATGTAACCCTGATCTTAGTTCATTTTAGCCATTTTTATGGCTAAAACAGAAAAGTACTCTCCCAGTATTTGAAGACTTTTTTTTTTAATTTACAAACAATCATAAAATGTTAGATTTTTAACTTCAGGGAGTTTTCTAGCCTAATGCCCTCATTCTACAGATGAGAAAACTGAGGACCAGAAAAATTAAATCAGTCTAGCACCCCAGTCTCCTGACTGCTACTCCAATACACTTTTCACTGTTGGGAATGTTGTTAACAATTTGACTTAAAGTAAAATCAAGTGAAATTCTGCTAAGATCACAATGTCCTGGTATATTCCATAGAATAAAGATTGGTGTAAACTAATGATGAGTTTGTATCCTGACAGGTCATCTCAGTTACCTGCTGCTTGTTTGACACTACGAAGCTTTTTGGGTGTCACAGACCACACTCTGACAGTTGAATCTGCAAAACCTCCAGCGATCAAACTAGAATCATCAGTGACATCCACTGCAGTGAGGCCCTGCCAATTAAAAAATACATACTAAACAATACTGTTTTAGGGGAAAAAAATTATCATCACATCTGAGAGAACACATAATGACAGCTCTTTTTCTTCACATAAAAGATAATTTGAGATTTCACTCTCTTCTGAAATTCACTGTTCAAATACACTTATATTGAGAACATGTCATAAGTTACTTTTTGCCCTCCAAATTTGGAATGCATATATAAACCAAGTTTTTTTTTTAATTTTATTTTTTAATTGGAAGAAAATTACAATGTTGTGTTGGTTTCTGCCGTACAATGCAAATCAGCCATAATTACAGTACAAAGTATATGTAATTATTTTTGTACTTTACCAAATATATCCTTAGCAGTCTATTATAAAAAGTCTATAAGGATATAAAGAATTCTTAGTAAAAAATTTAAATAAGTACTTAAGTTCAGAGAGCTGAACCACATAGCTTCCTCCTTTTTCAAAGGTTAGCAGAATTCTGATCAGTGAAACAAAGGACACATACAAACAAGATTCTGATACCAACAAGTTGCTAAAGGTCTTTTAAACACTGTCTTCTGTCTATTCTGAGCAATGTCCAATTCTCCTTTTCTAACTGCTATCTTGAAGCCATATTTATATCAAGACTTTAAATAAGAAATCTCCATTTTAGTTAAGACATCTAAGCTACTTTTAATGGTTAATCACCATTTTCCATGACTCTCCCAATTTTCTCCCAGAAACTACCCAATTATTTTACCAACCTGGTAAGCATTGAGGAATGTATAGAAACAAATGGAAGGTAAACAATCTGGCCCCAGGCGTACTCGTTTTGTGGTTTCTTTCATATTCATTATCTTATCCAATTTATCTGAATCTTTCAACTCAGGAAGAGGGATTCTGTGAAAGAAAAACAAACTGGAAATTACTCTGAATATTAAAAAACTGGAACCATCTATAACATCGTCTTACACTTACACACATGTTCCTGAGGTTTTTTCCCTCACCTGTTTTGAGGTGGAGCATTGGGATCTTGTTTTTTACTTTTGGATCCAATACTATCTTTTTTAGGCTTCTTTTTTTTAGGTTTTCCTTCTTCATTTTCTCCTTCTTCATCCTCATCGTCCAAAGGCACCTCAATTTCTGGCTCTTTTAATAAGCCAAAAAATACCTACAAGTCAAGAGAGTCATTTTTTTTAAATTACTTTTTTGTTTATTGATACATCTTTTTAGTATCTTGATAGGAATCACAATTATAATAGGGTCATTTATATCCTGAAACCGATTCTGTACTTGTCTACCCAATAGACAGTCTCTCCTTCTCCCTTACTGACAGAACCCTGATTTCGCTGGAGCAGCAGCATGCTCAGTTAAAAGGCTCCCCTGCAGCTGAGAATGGCCATATCATATCATTCTTGCCAATAAACGCATACACAAACATACTGGGTGGTGTTTTAGAAATACTGTTTTCCTCATAAGAGGGGAGATTCAGCAGGTATATCCTCCCCTCCTGCCTTCCCGGAACACAGCTGCAAAGGTGGAGCTGCGACAGCCACCGATGAACGCAGTGAAGAAAGCCACATTCTGCAGGCGGCTCAGCAGAAAGTAAGAGGAGCCAGGGCCCTTGAAGGCACTGTGGAGTTCTCACACCAGCTCGGAGGGCCTTCCTCTTTAATTCATTTTATGTGAAGAAAAAAACCTTACGTGTTTCATCCAGTGTAATCAGGGTTCTGTTAAATGCAACCATTCTCAAATCCTCACTAATATACACATCATCCTTAGAACATGAAACTTAAGTATACAGTGTAAAATTATCCCCAAACTAGCTGTAAGAAAAACGTGTAAATTATGTAGATGGAAATGCAACAAGTTTTCATAATCTGCATTACATAGTTCTTGTTCCCATACCTTTGATTTGTTTGCCTCTCGTTTAGCCTCTCCTGCCAAACTTCCCACCATCGCATCTATCTGTTGCTTACTACGCGGCATCCCATCAAAGATGTCAATGTAGAGGTGCTCCTGAACTATGTTCCATATCTGATTGTTCTGTTTCTCCTGAAGATGCCTCTTCAAGAGTTGGTACGAGTCTCGGGAAATACGCAGAACAAATTTACTTGTTCGAAAATCCAACATGGTCTCATTCCCTTTCATGTGTTCCTTTTTGGTAAGACTAGATAATACTCGTAGGTCATCCTGGTAATAACATTCCTGATCTCCATGGAACCTGTTTCAGTGATTTTAAAAAGGCATTTTTCAATGTAATCATTAAGGGATCTGCCTCTCCCCCATATATTTATAAACATCCCAGAATACTTTCAACGTAGTAATTTGAATAATCCTGGACTAAGTTGTAGAATCAGAAGTAACACAATTCAAAATGATTACAATTCAGTTCTGAATTCATTCTAAAAATGACCAAGTTAATTCTCTAGTGAAATGCATCATAAACATTTTGAGGGAATTTGAAATAAATACCATAGATAAATGAAAGATAAGATATCCACCACTGGTGGACAGTCACATTTGAATGCCACCATTGGCAGAGATTTGAAAATGTTAGAATCTTATGTTCTCTCAAAACCCACTTTTTAAAACTTTTTATTATGGGAAATTTCAAACACATACTAAATTAGAAACTAATATAATAAACTCAACATACCTATCACTCAGCCTCTCAACAATAATCAATGCATGACATTCTCACAAAACTCATTTTAGTGATTTCTTATATGCTTAATATCAGATATAAATATTAAACATCAGTACTTTAATAACATGACTGAAGAACAAGAATATGTTGATATGAAAGAGTAAGCACTCCCATTTACTCACCATTACCAAAGGCAATTATAGAAAGCTTTCAGTTTTGGTGCCAATTGCTAAATTTAAATGTACTTTTGTTTCTACAAATCTTAATTATTCTAATAATACAAAATATAAAAATCATACAGTAACATTCACAAAGAGCAGCAAACAATGCAAAACATTTAGAAAACAAATGAGTAAAGATATTATGACTTTAGCTCTGACACACAGCCAATAGATTCCTAATCTGTTACCTGTGTTAGCCTAGCATGACTCATCAAGATATGATTCAAGAGTTTCTAAGATGTGAATGAAATTAGAAATCTCAGCCTCTTCATTTTTGTATTAGTCTCTGCCAATAACCTCATCTGAGCATGGGGTCTGGGCACGGGCTGAGATTGTTCATGACAAGGACACACAGAGTCAGTCCCTATGATATCCCAGCTTGCTAGGTGAGGAGATGGCTACACCATGAGACTGGAAGAGGAAGAGGCCTTTTGAGGACAGTTCATGCATGCCTGCCAAGTCGCTTCAGGCAGGTTCAACTCTCTGCATGCTATGGACCGCCACCCGCCAGGCTCCTCTGTTCATGGGACTCTCCAGGGAAGAATAGTGGAATGGGTTGCCATGGCTTCCTCCAGGGTATCTTCCCTACCCAGGGATCAAACGAGCATCTCATATCTCCTGCACTTGCAAGATGGGTTCTTTACCACTAGCACCACCTGGGAAGCCTTTCTGATGACAGGACTGTAAGAAAAATTAGCTTAGAAATTCTGTCACCATCAGCCTTAATATTTTCTTTCAAAAACACGGAGCTACACAATGTCATATGACAGCCTGGATGGGAGGGGAGTTTGGATACATGTATACAGATGACTGAGTCCCTTCACTGTTCACCTGAAATTATCACAACTTTGTTTGCTAATCAACTATACCCCAAAACAAAGTTTAAAAAAAAAATACTTGAGCTATCAAACATTTGCTTTATATACCTTCTATTAGGCATTGTAGAATAATGAATGAACATAATGGCACAGAAGCCAGGCATCTTGGGTGCTATCATTCCTCTATCACCACTACCTGTGTTACCTGACACGCCCTAGCTTCTGGGTCTACTGCTTGAAATAAAGAGCTCTCATTCAAACTGTTACACACACCTCCATCTTAAACACTCCTTTTCTCTGGCTTCCACAACTCAGCACTCTCCTGGTTTTCTTTCTGCTTCTCTGGCCTCTCCTTTCATCTCTCTTCTACATGGTAGTCTCTTCTACTCTTTTTATTAATCTTCTCCTCCAAATGTTAGAGTTCCCTGAGGTGCAGGTCTAGCCCTCCCATTGATTTATTTCTATTTCATACTCCTTCCTAGACAATCTTGGATTCCGTGGTGGCGTAGACAGTAAAGAATCTGCAATGTGGGAGACCCAGGTTCGATCCCTGGGTCAGAAAGATCCCCTGGAAAAGGAAATGGCAACCTACTCCAGTACTCTTGCCTGGCAAATCCCATAGACAGAGGAGCCTGGCAGGCTACAGTCCATGAGGTTGCAAAGAGTTGGACATGACTGAGTGATTAACACTTTCAAATAACCTCATCCCTATCCATCAATATTGCATACGACTCCAATTTATGGCTCTAGCCCCTACCTCTCCTCTAAGCCCAGACACTTACATATCCTCCATCTACCAACCTGACATCCCTTAAATGAGTCAAAGGCATAAACAAATCTGAACTCAAGATTATTCTACAATCTGACAAACCCTGCCCTCTTCCAGGGTTTTCTGTCTAAGTGAAGAGCACCCCTTATCCAGCTAAGGGAGCCAGATACCCAGGGATTATCAATTATACTTTTATCTCCCTTACACCTGTATCTAATCCTTCACCAAGTGTTTCACAAATATGTCTACTGCCCTTCACCAACACTATCACCCCCAGTCCAGTGTTTCTCAGCATGGGTGCTACTAGTATTGGGGGCAGAACAATTGCTAAGTGTGACTACCTGCACATATTGGAACTTTTGGTTTCCCTAAGACAGCTGATCCTCCAGTCAAGTTGATACAACAACCAAAAATACCTCCAGTTTCAAATAGCCAGGAAGGAGGAATAGTATTACACTCAGTTGAGAATCACTACAATAACTTCCAAAATGATCAGTCTATGATCACTTCATCCCCCCAATCAGTTTCCCCCCACATAAAGGTCCTTTCAAAACATAAAATCTAATAAAGCACGGTTCTTCAACAACTTCTGTAGCAAAGATGTCTGTCCCCAGATATTCATTTTTTTCTTTCTTCCTCCACAATGAAACACTGAAATACTAGCTGAGCACACAGACATCTAGGTGAAGACCATATTTTCTACCTTCCTTGGCCAATGACTAATGACATAAAAAAGGGAGAAATACTTGTAACTTCCAGGAAGGATGTGTGCCCTCCCTGCTCACTCAAACACTGATCTGATTTCTTAGAGCTGGAGAGTCACCTTGTACCACAGTGGAAACTGCATGACAAGGATGTTAGCGCTACATGATCAAGAGATACAAAGGATTCCATACCAGTCCTAGAATGCCTTCCATCATGGGAGAGAGAAATAGACTTTTATTATACTCAAGCCTCTACTGTTTGGGGTTCTAGTCACTCCCATGCAATCTAATCCTAACACAGCTTCATACTGCTCTTAGTAGCAGCAGCAGTGCATGCATGCTCAGTCATGTCCAACTCTTTGCACCCCTATGGACTGTAGCACACCAGGACCTCTGTCCATATGATTTTCCAGGCAAGAATACTGGAGTGGGTTGCCATTTCCTCCTCCAGGAGATCCTCCCAACCCAGGGATTAAACCTGTGTCTCCTGCATTGCAGGTGAATTCTCTACTGCTCTTAAAAGCAAAAATAAAATTTTTATTTAGGCAGCTATTGTTTTTCAGTGAATCTCAGCCAAATCTAATCCTACCCAATATGACTAACTACTGATCTTAGGGTAAACAAAGACCCTCAACATGGCCTAAGAACCTGCCTGTTCCAGCCACTAACTAACCATCAAGCTTCATGTAGTACCAAACCCCACTCCCCATACTCTGCTCCAGCCACACTAGCCTTCCTCATCTCGGGGCCTACCATGATCCTTCCTGCCACAGGGCTGTCACACAAGTTTTTACCTTTTCTCTTCCTCTGGTTAACTCCTCTCCAGTCTTCAGATCCTATCTCAAACATCACCTCTAGGAGCCTTTCCTGACTTCAACAAGATCAAACCCTTCATTTTAAGTTTAGGAGAGGCACCAGGTACCTCTCCTTCATAAAGTATTTTTTGGGTTGCAATCTGACATTTGTGTAATTACAGATGTATATATACATTTTGTGTGTGCATGTATATATATATAGCTATATATACATATTTTTTATAAATTCACATACTTCTCAAAGAATGATTTTGCTTCATTCTCATGTTGATTGTAGACTAGTTCCAAATACATGTGTACAAATAGGGGATAAAAGAGTTGGGATAGTTCTGCCCGATGGCAGTCCAAGGAACATTCAATGAAGTGTTTCAGTCCGCTATAGTATTCTTCATACATCGTGGGGTCTCCCTGTTGGCTGTAGGCTGAGAGCACGGCACTGACATCTGGCTGGTCTTCCACAGCTACACTTCCAACTGTTTAAAAAATGAAAAATAACTTCAAGAAAATGACCTAACAAGCACCAAGAGACTAAGGCTGTTTTGTTAAGGTCCAGAGGTGAACTGTTTCACAGATGTTTGTCCCTCTCCTCTCAAACACTCTTCCCTGACACAATCACAGAATCTTTTAATGGAATTCAGTTTGGTTCAGTTACCCATCCAACACTCCTTCGGTTTGTCCACATCTTAAAATAAAAATTTTCAGATCAACAGCAAAAAGATTCAGCATTTTTCCTAGAGCTATCCTATTTTAAAAACAAATTTTATAAAACATGGTATGTGCAAATCAAACAACGGTATTACTCTTCTCTCAAGGCTCAGTGCAAATGGCACTCACCACCACCAAGCCATGCCCTGGAGTAATATTCCCAGCCCTCTGAGCTACCTGAGTATTTTATAACTTTTCAGCAACACATCCTATCCTGTGTTACCTTCACGTATGTACATCTATCACTCCCTATAAAATACAACCATGTTAATGGTGGGAAGAACTTGCCTTTTATATTTCTAAAAGATAAATCTATTTTATATGCTTAAAACAATTTCCATAACCGCCATTTCAAGGCAAAAAGCATGAGTATTTATTTGTAATATTTCAATACCAAACAATGATACATCTGTCAATCAAATGAGGTTTGTGGGAAATTTTTTAAAGTTATGATTACAGTACTGTTATGCTCTTTACTGCACAAATTTTCAGCTTTTTTGGTTACTATGATGGCCTCTTATCCTTTCTACCGGTTTCTCAGTTACAATCTGAAGGTCAAGTTTCTAAAGAGATGAGAGATTATAGCAAAATAATCAACAACATAATTCATCCATCTTATAGCTCATTCCCAAATTCAGATTCAAAAAAGATTCCTCTCAATCACATCTGCACACATTTCTACTTATGGGTTACAGTGCTTCCTATTCATACTTCACTCCTGGAAATGCTGCCAAGATTAGGTCTCATAAACACAGGTTAATTTGGCAAGAGGCTCTACAATGGGTAATTTAATTCAATAAACATTTTTTACTGGCTCAGGATCACCTTTGAAACTTTATGTTGTGTATGACTTTTACTGCATGGACTTTGTGACAACAGTTGCTGAAGAAAAAGGGGTGCGGGAGCCTCAGGTGTCAGGGATAGGTACTTGGCATAAACTTGTCAGTGCCAGACATTTTACATATATATGAATCTCACAATAACCCATTTAATAGGAGGGAAAAAACTCTCAAGCTTAGGAAGAGTAACAATCAGCATCACACAAGGAAAAGCGTTCAACAGAGAAACTGAAGTCCAAAACCTGTTCCTAAATGAATGGTTCTCAAACCTTGCCATAGATCAGCATCTCTTGGAAGCATTTTTTTTTTAATCCTTAGAATATTTATTTATTTTTGGCTGCGTTGGATCTTATCAGCGGCTCTGAGGATTTTTCCTTGCCGCATGCGGGCTCAGTAGTTGCAGAGCACGGGCCTAGTTGCCCCACGCTTGAGGGATTTTCGTTCCCTAACACGTTCCCACGTCCCCACGTCCCCTGCGTTGGAAGGCAGATTCTTAACCACTGGACCACCAGGGAAGTCCCTGAAGCATTTATTTGAAAATGCAGATTCCCAGACTCCACCTGCACAGGATCCGATTCACCAAGTCTGAAGTGATGTCCAGAAATCTGCATTTCTCTAAAAGATTTAGCCTATATTTTGAGAAAGACTGGCTTCACTATGTACCACCACTCTCTGGCTGTGTGGTCCAAAGCAAATACCTTGGCCTTTCCCGGTCTGGTTTCTCATCTCTAAAATAGAAGTACTGTCTACCTCACAGTGGAACTGTGAAAATTAAGATAAACAACATAAAATATTTATAGCAAAAGTACGCTAGTACAAATAATGTTGCTGCATCCCTGCCCAAAGCTCAAGAGCCCAAAGAAGAAGCAAAAGCCTGAAAGTTCCCGCCTCTCCGCGCCCACCGTCCCCATACATCCTTCGGCTCAATAGCTCTTCACAGCCTCTCGCTGGAACTGACAGCTCGGAAGAGGGTTTGACTGCGCAGCCGGCGCACTAGGGAAAGGGGCGGGCATGTGGCCCTAGAGGCGGGCCCAGGAAATTCAAAACAAGCCCGCAGAGGTGCAGGCCTGCCAGCCTCTGCCTTCCCGGCTCACTCCCCGCCGTGCCGGTCCTGCCTACCCCGGACCCAGCGGCTCACCTTTACCCGGAGCCACAGAACCTGTCGCTAAGCCCGAGACGGCGGCGGACCCCGAAGCGCCGCTGACCGGAGGATCCGGGGCCGAAGGGCCGGGCGCCGAGGCGGTGACCCGGCTAAGAAGCGCGCTGGCCGTCTCAGCGCCGGCGCTGTCTGCCTCTCCCGGGGCTCCGGAGCCCGCCACTGCCTCCTCCAGCAGCCGGGCCTCACGGCGCAGCGCTTCTTCGGCCTCGCGGAGGTTGCTCTGCCGTAGAAACTGCAGCACGGCGAGCAGAGTCTGTCGGTCGTGGGGAGCGCTGGCCTCCGGAGCAGCGGCGGGCACCGGGGCCGCCCCCGCCGGTGCAACGGCGGAGACAGCCACCGAGGGTTTGGGGGTCCCACCATCCCCGCCGGCCGACGACGCCGCCGCAACGTTCCCGCCGCCGCCGTTGGGGCCGCTGTTGGTTGTGCCGCCGCCACCCTCGCCAGCGCCGTCCCCCGCCTGCGGAGGTAGCAGCGTCGGCGGTCCCTCAGGCTCTAACTTCACCGCCACCTCCGTCTGCTCCTCTGCCAGCGCCGCCATCTTGCGGCTGAGCCACCTCGCGCCGTCAAGCGTGATTGCGTTTTCGCCACATGGAGGGCGGGGAGGAGCGTTTTACGACATCTCTGGAGGGCAATTTACGGCAGTAGGAGGGGCGATAAAGAAGGGGAAAAAGGAATCGCAGCAAGAGCGACTTTCAAAAGTGAGTGGCAAAAAGGCAGGAAGTGGGACGTGGGGACAGCCTCTTGCATTTGCCGGATAATAGTTACATTTATTGCAGACCAGCTATTTTTCAGGCACTGCGATGGACGTTTTACATTATGTGACCTTTAATTCAGCAGTCATATAAGGTATCATTATTCTTACGATACAGATGACTCAATCAAGACCTAAAGACATTTTTAAAATGCCAAAGTCACACAGAAGGAAAGCGTCAAGATTCAAATCCAGGTCTTTATCTTGAAAGCATATATCATTTACCAGACGGAGGCTTCTGAATTACTGGTAATGTTTATATTTTTTTCTGGATGGCGGTTACTTTTCTTTTTCCCATTTATGCCTTATAAAAATTAATTGGGCTGCAAGCTCACGTTTTGTGAACTTTACGCATATATGTTATATTTCAATAAAAAGTTTTTAAGAACCTTAATTTTGTGACTGAAATGTGTATATGCTGTATTCGTGCTATGTTAACCATTATTACAAGTAGGCCGCATTTTAGTTGTATATTTTAAAACAGTATGTGCCATTTTGCAACATGCTTCATAGGTTTAAAAGCACTGCTGCATGTTTGAGGACTTACGTTGTGGCTCAGACGGTAAAGAATCTGCGCTGCATATTTGGTCTCCTTTGACTCTCACAACGGTATGAGATAGGTGCAGACAAGAAAAGTGAACCTGGGACGTGGGGACGATCGAGTTATGTGAGGATTAAATAAGATCATTTATATATGATAACTAATACATAATAGAGTCCATGTGGTCGCAAAGAGTCAGACACCACTGGGCGACTGAACTGAACTAAACACATAATAAATAACTGTTGGTTATTTTTACTGAACCTTAAGCGGTGTTCTGCAAATGTTTCCTAAGAAAGTCTAATCATGACGTTCATGGTGATCTCAAGACTGAAATATAAAACTAGTGGAATTTGACATAATGTAAGATTATGAAACATGGGTAGGGGCAAGGGCAGAGTCGGGAGGAGATGAGCGTTTAAGTTGTTCAGTTTTTTGCTTTACTAGCAGTTGCACCTTCCTCTGCATCTCATTACTTTTCTCTATGAATTTATATTTCCTGGAAGGTATCCGCTACCTTGTATACCCAGAGGGAGAGGCTAAAGCCTAGCATTGGTAAAAGGTGAAGGATGCACCCAAAACAAGAAACCCTGTGATGTGTTGGCCCCATCACTCGTTATTTATCAACATACATGCACACGTGCACACACACATATCCTCAGAGTTTTCACAGTTTTTACTGATCTATCAATTTCAGTGCCATCTCTAGGGTTGAGCGTGATGGGAGAGGTAGCCACTGGTGTGAGTTTACAATCTTGTTCAGTTCCTAAATTTAAATTCACAAAGCTAAGAGTGAATTTAGAGTTTGCCTCCTAAGGTAGGTAATTGCAAAACTGACCTGCACTACTCCAGGAGCAACTTGTAGTGTGGTTATTGACTACTGCCACTGAATGTACCTAGTCTGAGCTAAGGTGTTCTCTAAGTGTGAGATATGCGCTGGATTTTAAAGACAAAAAGAATAAAATGGCTCAATAATATTTTTATTGGTAACGTTGAAAGGTATTTTTATATGAGTTAAATATTCAAATTAATTTCCTATTTTTTACTTTTTTGTGGCTTCTGGAAATTTTTATTTACATATGTGGCTCACCTTATATTTCTGTTGGACAAACTGATCTAGACCAGGAGCTTTCAATTTTTTGGCCATGATTCACAATAAAATATGTTTAACACCAGAACCCATAACCCACATAGGTATGTGGATATTTATAAGTGAGACAAGTTTTAACAATAATATGTATAATTATCACATGAAATATATACTCTAATATTTGATAGTCTTTCTTTAAATAAAATGCTCAGTATGACTGATTAAATTTATTTTGATTTAATTTTTAAATGATCTGCAGTTTGAAAACACCAGATAGTTCAGTTCAGTTCATTCACTCAGTTGTATGCGACTCTGCGGCCCCATGGACTGCAGCACTCCAGGCTTCCCTGTCCATCAGCAACTCCCGGAGCTTACTCAAACTCATGTCCACAGAGTCAATGATGGCATCCAATGATGCCACCCAGAGGATACCATCTCATCCTCTGTCATCCCCTTCTCCTTCTGCCTTCAATCTTTCCCAGCATCAGGATCTTTTCCAGTGAGTCAGTTCTCATCAGATGGCCAAAGTATTGGAGTTTCAGCTTCAGCATCAGTCCTTCCAATGACTATTTAGCATTGATTTCCTTTAGGATGGACTGGTTTGATCTCCTTGCAGTCCAAGGGACTCTCAAGAATCTTCTCCAACATCAGAGTTCAAAGGCATCAATTCTTCAGTGCTCAGCTTTCTTTATAGTCCAACTCTCACATCCATACATGACTATTGGAGAAACCATAGTTTTGACGAGACGGACCTTTGTTGGCAAAGTAATGTCTCTCCTTTTTAATATGCTTTCCAGGTTGGTCATAGCTTTTCTTCCAAGGAGCAAGTGTCTTTTAATTTCATGGTTGCAGTCACCATCTGCAGTGATTTGGGAGCCCAAGAAAATTAAGTCTATCACTGTTTCCATTGTTTTTCCATCTATTTTCTATGGAGTGATGGGACTGGATGCCATGATCTTAGTTTTTTGAATGTGAGTATGAAGCCAGCTTTTTCACTCTCCTCTTTCACTGTCATCAGAGGCTTTTTAGTTCCATCTTCCTTTCTGCCTTAAGGGTGGTATCATCTGCATATCTGAGGTTATTGATATTTCTCCCAGCAATCTTGATTCCAGCTTGTGCTTCATCTAGCCTGGCATTTTACATGGCATACTCTGCATGTAAGTTAAAGAAACAGGATGACAATATGCAGCCTTGACATACTCCTTTCCCAGTTTGGAACCAGTCTGTTGTTCCCTGTCCAGTTCTAACTGTGGCTTCTTGACCTGCATACAGATTTCTCAGGAGGCAGGTAAAGTGGTCTTGTATTCCCATCTCTAAGAGTTTTCCACATTTTGTTGTGATCTACACAGTCAAAGGCTTTGGCATAATCAATAAAGCTGAAGTAGATTTTTTTCTGGAATTCTCTTGCTTTTTGCATGATCCAGTGGATGTTGGCAATTTGATCTCTGGTTCCTCTGCCTTTTCTAAATCCAGCTTGAACATCTGGAAGTTCATGGTTCACATACTGTTGAAGGCCAGCTTGGAGAATGTTGAGCATTACTTTGCCAGTGTGTGAGATGAATGCAATTGTGCAGTAGTTTGAACATTATTTGGCATTGCCCTTCTTTCGGATTGGAATGAAAACTGACATTGTCCAGTCCTGTGGCCACTGCTGAGTTTTCCAAATTTGCTGGCATATTGAGTGCAGCACTTTCACAGCATCATCTTTTAGGATTTGAAATAGTTCAGCTGGAATTCCATCACCTCCACTAGCTTTGTGGTGAGTGATCACATCATAGTGGTTATCTGGGTCATCTTTTTTGTAGAGTTCTTCTGTGGACTGAAATGTGTGAATTCCATTCAGATGGACTGAAATAGGTGAATTTAATTCAGATGACCATTATATCTACTACTACTACCATATCTACTATTGTGGGCAATAATCCCTTAGAAGAAGTGGAGTAGCCCTCATAGTCAACAAAAGAGTCCAAAATGCAGTTCTTGGGTGCAATCCAAAAATAACAGCATGATCTCTGTTCATTTCCAAGGCAAACCATTCAATATCACAGTAATCCAAGTCTATGCCCCAATCAGTAATGCTGAAGAAGCTGAACTTAAAGGGTTCTGTGAAGACCTACAAGACCTTCTAGAACTAACACCCAAAAGAGATGCCTTTTTCATTATAGGAGACTGGAATGCAAAGTAGGAAGTCAAGAGATACCTGAAGTAACAGGCAAATTTGGCCTTGGAGAACAAAATGAAGCAGGGCAAAGGCTAACAGAGTTTGCCAAGAGAATGCACTGGTTATAGCAAACACCCTCTTCCAGACAGACTAGTTATTATTAAAAGTAAAAATATTGGAGGAGATGTGAATAAATTCATAAATATATCGATTTTTTAGACACAGGACTTCATAGTTGAATTTGGGAGATGAGGACAAAGAAATCCATGACAGACATCCTGGCATTTGGCTTGGGTGTCTGAAAGGATGGAGATATAATTCCCTGAGAACTGACCTGATTGGGGAGGAAAATTATGAACTCAATATTTAACTTGCTGAATTTGAGATCACTGGAGGTTTACATGGAGACTAGCCAGTAGATAGAAGCACATATGGTTTAGAGGTAAGGAAGAAAAACATCCTGGACAACAGATACAGATTTAGAAATCAGCAAATAGGTGGTACTTGAAGTCATATGAGTAAATAAGATTACCCCAAATAGTGTATAGAGCACGAAATAAAGAAGATCCAAAAGGAATTCTGAGTAACACCCATGTGTGCCTAGTCACTCACTTGTGTCTGATTGTGACCCCATGGACTGTAGTCCGCCAGACTCCTCTGTCCATGGGATTCTCCAGGCAAGAATACTGGAGTGGGCTGCCATGCCCTCCTACAGGGGATCTTCCCAACCCAGGGATCGAACCCAGGTCTCCCACACTTCAGGCAGAATCTTTGCGGTCTGAGTCACCAGGGAAGCCCAAGAACACTGGAGCGGGTCGCCTATCCATTCTCCAGGGGATCTTCCCGAGCCAGGAATCAAATGGGGGTCTCCTGCATTGCAGGCGGATTTACCAGCTGAGCTACCAGGGAAGCCCCAAGGGAAGAAGAGGGAGGGGAACCTAATTTTCAGGAATTGCACTCCATTTCCTTTTCAACATCTAACTCCTGACAGGAGGATGAGAGAGGAACACTCATACTTAAAGACAAATCCTGGGACCATTCAGTCATGTGTTCTTTTTAATTTTTAATTGGACGATAGTTGCTTTAAAATGTTTGTTGGTTTCTGCTGTATAACAGTGTAAATCAGATATATAAGTATACATATATCCCCTCCTTGAACCTCCCTCCTACCCACCCCCAACTCACATGTTCTTGAAATTGTTTTCTATTTAGAAACCCAAGGCTTTCTATATTTTCCTCCTTCTTCTGACCACTCCTTGACTTTTTCCTTGTCATTCACTGCCTCCTCTTCTACTTCACTTTACTTTTTCTTTCCAGATTTTTTTTAAACTTTTAAGACAAGTTATTTCAGATTTATAGAAAACTTCAAAAGTGGTACAAAGAATTCCCAATTATCCTCCACCCACATTCCCCCAAATTAACATTTCCTACAAATACTTTGTCCTTCAATAGGTGGGTAGGTAGGTAGATAGATAGGTCTCTCTATATACAAATATAGAGTGGTTCAGTTCAATTTACTCTTTATGATTTTATATATATATATAATATATACACACAAAAAGCTGTAGACATGTCCTTTTTCCCTTTAAATATTTCAACATATGTTTCCTCAAAACGAGGCATTCTCTTACATAACCACAGGACAATTACCAAAATTAATAAATTAACATTCCTACAATACTACTCAATAATTGTCTGCACATCTTATTTCAGTTTTTCCCATTGTCCAAATAACATCCTTTTGAGCAAAAGAAAATCCACGATTATTTATTGCATGCAGTTATCATATCTCTATAGCCTCATTTAATTTGAATCTTTGGTTATATTTCATAACTTTGACATTTTTGAAGACTATGGGCCAGTTAATTTGTAGAGTGATTTTCAGTTAAGAGTTTTTCTTATATTTTCTTATGGATACCATGGATGTAGCAGTATATTCATTGCTAGTGTATAAGAATAATAGTGATTTTGACATGTTGACCTTGTATCCTGTGACCTTACTTAAATCATTTAATTGTAGAAGTTTTGTGTGTATTCAGTAGTGACAATAGTGTCCTCTGTGAATAGAGACAATAAAAGGGAAAACATACTTTCATTCACCTGTTTCATTATTCTCTATTCTCAACACTTGTGGCACCAGGTGTGTGGGTTGTGCCCCATACTTCCCAATTATCTGATACTAGCTTAGGTGTTCTACATTTCAGTTCTGATACTATCAATCTGTAGTTAGTATATGCCCCCACCCTCCCATCAAATGCCAATCATAAGTATGGCCCTTCCATATTTCTAACCAACCTGCTATAAATTGGGGTCCTCATAACCCGCTCCTCCTGTTTGATAATTTGCTGGAACAGTTCACAGAACTCAAATAGTTTATTTACTAGATTGCTAGTTTATTATTAAAGAATTCAACTCAGGACCATTCAGATGGAAAAGGTACACAGGGCAAGGTTTGGGTAAAGGAGAATTGAGCTTCTGTGCCCTAACCAGGTGCAACACCATCCCAGCACCTCCATGTGTTCAGCAACACAGAAGCTCTCTGAACCCTTTCATTTAGCATTTTTAGTAGAGGTTTCATTATGTAGGGGGCTTCTCTGGTGGTTCAGATGATAAAGAATCTGCCTGTAATCCTGAATTATGTAGACATGATTTTTGAAAACATTGGCTGTTAGTGATGACTCAGCTTCCAGCCCGTCTTCCCTTCCCAGAAATCAGGAGGGTGGGGCTGAAATTTCCAACCTTCTAATCACATGGTTGGCATTTTTGGCAACTAGACCTCTTTCTGAAGCTATCCAGGAGTCCTCAGACCTTAGTCACCTTATTGGCATACAAAAGGACACTTATTACTTCAGGGATTCCAAAGTGTTTAGGAGTTACATGCCAGCAAATGAGGAGGGGTAAGTAGAAACCAAATATACACTTCCTATTATGTCACCGTTTTTATTATATCCTTTCCAATCTGTTTGCCTCTTATTATTTTTCTTGTTTTATTGCACTGGTTGAATTTACAATATTGTGTTGAATATGAGTGGTGACTGTAACGGGACATGCTTAGTTTTTACTATTAAATATGATGTTTACTGTAGGGTTATTGTCTGCTAAGTCACTTCAGTCGTGTCTGACTCTGTGTGACCCCGTAGATGGCAGCCCACCAGACTCCCCCGTCCCTGGGATTCTCCAGGCAAGAACACTGGAGTGGGTTGCCATTTCCTTCTCCAATGCATGAAAGTGCAAAGTGAAAGTGAAGTCGCTCAGTCGTGTCCGACTCTTAGCGACCCCATGGACTGCAGCCTACCAGGCTCCTCTGTCCATGGGATTTTCCAGGCAAGAGTACTGGAGTGGGGTGCCATCGCCTTCTCCGAGGGTTATTGTAATTGCCCTTAATCAAATTAAGGAAATTCCTGGATAGTGATATACCTTGTATCAGTTCAGTCGCTCAGTCGTGTCCGACTCTTTGCGACCCCATGAATCGCAGCACGCCAGGCCTCCCTGTTCATCACTCAGACTCATGTCCATCGAGTCCGTGATGCCATCCAGCCATCTCATCCTCGGTCGTCTCTTTCTCCTCCTGTCCCCAATCCCTCCCAGCATCAGAGTCTTTTCCAATGAGTCAGCTCTTCGCATGAGGTGGCCAAAGTACTGGGAGTTTCAGCTTTAACATCATTCCTTCCAAAGAAATCCCAGGGTTGATCTCCTTCAGAATGGACTGGTTGGATCTCCTTGCAGTCCAAGGGACTCTCAAGAGTCTTCTCCAACACCACAGTTCAAAAGCATCAATTCTTCGGCGCTCAGCCTTCTTCACAGTCCCACTCTCACATCCATACATGACCACAGGAAAAACCATAGCCTTGACTAGACAGACCTTTGTTGGCAAAGTAATGTCTCTGCTTTTGAATATGCTATCTAGGTTGGTCATAACTTTTCTTCCAAGGAGTAAGCGTCTTTTAATTTCATGGCTGCAGTGATTCACCATCTGCAGTGATTTTGGAGCCCAAAAAAATAAAGTCTGACACTGTTTCCACTGTTTCCCCATCTATTTCCCATGAAGTGATGGGACCAGATGCCATGATCTTCGTTTTCTGAATGTTGAGCTCTAAGCCATATTTTTCGCTCTTCTCTTTCACTTTCATCAAGAAGCTTTTTAGAGTACATCATGAGAAACGCTGGACTGGAAGAAACACAAGCTGGAATCAAGATTTCTGGGAGAAATATCAATAACCTCAGATATGCAGATGACACCACCCTTATGGCAGATACCTTGTATATTAGTTCTCAAAACCTGTGAAACATTGATTAGATTCAAATTCATGTGTATGATGCCCAAAACTCTGCCTCTCTGCACCAGTGCCAAACTGAGTCTCAGAGTTTAGAGTGAAGTAGAAAAGAATAGCTCTATTGCTTTGCCGGGCAAAGGGGGACATGGTAGGGTCATGCCCTCAAAAACTGTGTGTCCCAACCTAGGGGGCATTTGGTGAGGTGTCTTATAGCAGTCTTTCAAGGGCAGGGGTTGCTGATAGGGATCAGGGTGTGTGCAGGGCCTGCATTCCTTTAATCTGGCCTCAGGAGGTCTTCTGATGAGCTCCTGTGATTCCTGAGGTTATCAAACTGTGACCTTCTCTCTGGAATAAAGAATGCTTCATCAGTTGTTAACATCTTCCATTTGCTAAAAAATTTGTTATGTATATCCCTTGAGGTAGAACCAGGACCCTGCTCAAGCCTGCAGTGTTCTTTCTTGTCTGCCCCTCCCTTGTTTCTGCATCCCTTCCCTTCCCTGATTAACAACTGTTAGAACCTTTCCTGTGAAGCTCAGAGGAAGTCATGGAAGCTGAAGCCTGTTTCCTACAAACAAGAAACAGGGACACAGAAAGTCTTCAATTCCCAGGAGTGATGCTGAAAGCTCAGCCTCTGGGCACCTGTGCTGAATCGAACTTCAGAGACAGAATTTTGGTTGAAGTAGAAAAGAATAGCTCTATTTCTTTGCCAGGCAAAGGGGGCCACAGAAACTGCTACCCTCAAAAGCTGTGTGTCCCAACCCAGGAGGACATGGTGAGGAATTTTATAACAATACTTCAGGAGTGGGGTTGTTTATAAGAATAAGGTATGTGCAGGGCCTGACGTACGCTCATCTTGTCCTGTGAGAACTCCAAAATTACAACTTGCTGCTGAACAACCATTGACAGGAAAATGTTGGATCCCACCAAAAAAAGATAACCCACATCCAAGGGCAAAAGAGAAGCTCCAGAAAGATGGTTCAGTTCCGTTCAGTCGCACAGTCGTGTCCAACTCTTTGCGACCCCGTGAATCGCAGCACACCAGGCCTCCCTGTCCATCACCAACACCCGGAGTTCACTCAGACTCACGTGCATCGAGTCAGTGATGCCATCCAGCCATCTCATCCTCTGTCGTCCCCTTCTT